>NW_026279672.1:0-8392 GCF_023373465.1 Oncorhynchus keta
CGTTGCTGGATGCGCAGCTGCGTTGCTGGATGCGCTGCGTTGCTGCATACGCACGGCTGCGTTGCTGCGATGCGCGTTACGTTGCTGCGATGCGCGAGCTGCGTTGCTGCGTACGCCGCTACGTTGCTGG
Organism: Oncorhynchus keta; assembly: GCF_023373465.1. Lineage (NCBI taxonomy): Eukaryota > Metazoa > Chordata > Actinopteri > Salmoniformes > Salmonidae > Oncorhynchus > Oncorhynchus keta. Next base: position 131 of record NW_026279672.1, read on the forward strand.
ATGCGCGACTGCGTCTACCGACTGCGTTGCTGGATGCTGCGCAGCTGCGTTGCTGCGTATGCGCATGCGTTGCTGCATGCGCACAGTTGCGTTGCTGGATGCGCACGTCTGCTGCGTTGCAGCTGCGTACGCACGCACGCTGCGTTTGCTGCGTATGCAGTACGTTGCTGCGTGCGCACAGCTGCGTTTGCTGCGTATGCACAGCTGCGTTGCTGCATGCGCACGTTGCTAGCGCGTTGCTGCGATGCCGCGCGGCTGCGTTGCTGCGTACTGCACGTCTGCGTTGCTGCATGCACGCACGGTTGCGTTGTACTGCGTTGCAGCTGCGTTGCTACGTACGCCGTTGCGTTGCTGCGTTGCTGCATACGCCGTTGCGTTGCTGCGTTTGCTGCGATGCGCCGTTGCGTTGCTGCGTTGCTGCGTACGCGCCGTTGCGTTGCTGCGTTGCTGCATGCGCACCGTTGCGTTGCTGCGTTGCTGCATGCGCCGTTGCGTTGCTGCGTTGCTGCATGCGCGCCGTTGCGTTGCTGCGTTGCTGCGTACGCGCCGTTGTGTTGCTGCGTTGCTGCGTGCACGCGCCGTTGCGTTGCTTGCTGCGTTGCTGCGTTGCTGCGTACGCCGTTGCGTTGCTGCGTTTACTGCATGCGCCGTTGCGTTGCTGCGTTGCTGCGTACGCGCCGTTGCGTTGCTGCGTTGCTGCATGCCGCCGTTGCGTTGCTGCGTTCGCTGCATGCGCCGTTGCGTTTGCTACGCATGCGCGCCGTTGCGTTGCTGCGTATGCACTGCCGTTGCGTTCGTTGCGTTGCTGCGTTGCTGCATGCACGCGCCGTTGCGTTGCTGCGTTCGCTGCGTACGCGCCGTTGCGTTGCTGCGTTGCTGCGACGCGCCGTTGTGTTGCTGCGTTGCTGCATGCGCGCCGTTGTGTTGCTGCGTTGCTGCGTGCGCGCCGTTGCGTTGCTGCGTTGCTGCGTGCGCACCGGTTGCGTTGCTGCGTTGCTGCGTACGCGCCGTTGCGTTGCTGCGTTGCTGCGTACGCGCCGTTGCGATTGCTGCGTTGCTGCATGCCACGCCGTTGCGTTGCTGCGTACGCGCCGTTGCGTTGCTGCGTTGCTGCGTATGCGCCGTTGCGTTGCTGCGTACGCGCCGTTGCGTTGCTGCACGCGCCGTTGCGTTGCTGCGTTGCTGCGTTGCTGCATGCCGCGCCGTTGTGTTGCTGCGTTGCTGCGTACGCGCCGTTGCGTTGCTGCGTTGCTGCGTTGCTGCATGCTGCGCCGTTGCGTTGCTGCGTGCGCGCCGTTGCGTTGCTGCGTTGCTGCGTTGCTACGTCCGCCGTTGTGTTGCTGCGTTTGCTGCATGCGCGCCGTTGCGTTGCTGCGTTGCTGCGTTGCTGCATCGCGCCGTTGCGTTGCTGCGTTGCTGCGTGCGCGCCGTTGCGTTGCTGCGTTGCTGCATGCGCGCCGTTGCGTTGCTGCGTTTGCTGCGTACGCCGTTGCGTTGCTGCGTTGCTGCGTACGCCGTTGCGTTGCTGCGTACGCCGTTGCGTTGCTGCATCGCGCCGTTGCGTTGCTGCATGCGCGCCGTTGCGTTCGCTGCGTTGCTGCGTTTGCTGCGTGCGCCGTTGCGTTGCTGCGTTGCTGCGTACGCGCCGTTGCGTTTGCTGCGTTGCTGCATGCGCGCCGTTGCGTTGCTGCGTTGCTGCGTGCGCGCCGTTGCGTTGCTGCGTTGCTGCGTACGCGCCGTTGCGTGTTGCTGCGTTGCTGCGTGCGCCGTTGCGTTGCTGCGTTGCTGCGTGCGCACGGTTGCGTTGCTGCGTTGCTGCGTACGCGCCGTTGCGTTGCTGCGTTGCTGCGTGCGCGCCGTTGCGTTGCTGCGTTGCTGCATGCGCGCCGTTGCGTTGCTGCGTTGCTGCATGCGCGCCGTTGCGTTGCTGCGTTGCTGCGTGCGCCGTTGCGTTGCTGCGTTTGCTGCGTGCGCGCCGTTGCGTTGCTGCGTTGCTGCGTGCGCCGTTGCGTTGCTGCGTTGCTGCATGCGCGCCGTTGCGTTGCTGCGTGCGCGCCGTTGCGTTGCTGCGTGCTGCGTTGCACGTTGCTACGCTGCGTTGCGTTGCTGCATGCGCGACCGTTGCGTTACTGCATTGCCGTGACGTTGCGTTGCTGCGTACGCGCCGTTGCGTTGCTGCATGCGCGCCGTTGCGTTGCTGCGTACGCGCCGTTGCGTTGCTGCGTGCGCCGTTGCGTTGCTGCGTTTGCTGCGTTGCTGCATGCGCCCGTTGCGTTGCTGCGTTGCTGCGTTGCTGCATGCGCACGTTGCGTTGCTGCGTGCGCCGTTGCGTTGCTGCGTTGCTGCGTTGCTGCATGCGCGCCGTTGCGTTGCTGCGTTGCTGCGTTGCTGCGTTACTGCATGCGCGCCGTTGCGTTGCTGCGTTGCTGCATGCGCCGTTGCGTTGCTGCGTTGCTGCGTACGCGCCGTTGCGTTGCTGCGTTTGCTGCGTACGCGCCGTTGCGTTGCTGCGTTGCTGCGTGCGCGCCGTTGCGTTGCTGCGTTGCTGCGTGCGCGCCGTTGCGTTGCTGCGTTGCTGCGTACGCGCCGTTGCGTTGCTGCGTTGCTGCGTGCGCGCCGTTGCGTTGCTGCGTTGCTGCGTACGCGCCGTTGCGTTGCTGCGTTGCTGCGTACGCGCCGTTGCGTTGCTGCGTTGCTGCGTACGCGCCGTTGCGTTGCTGCGTTGCTGCGTGCCGCCGTTGCGTTGCTGCGTTGCTGCGTTGCTGCATGCGCCGTTGCGTTGCTGCGTTGCTGCGTTGCTGCATGCGCCGTTGCGTTGCTGCGTTGCTGCGTGCGCCGTTGCGTTGCTGCGTTGCTGCGTTGCTGTACGCCGTTGCGTTGCTGCGTTGCTGCGTACGCGCCGTTGCGTTGCTGCGTTCGCTGCGTGCGCCGTTGCGTTGCTGCGTTGCTGCGTGCGCGCCGTTGCGTTGCTGCGTTGCTGCATGCGCGCCGTTGCGTTGCTGCGTACGCCGTTACGTTGCTGCGTGCGCGTCGTTGCGTTGCTGCATGCGCCGTTACGTTCTGCGTTGCTGCGTACGCGCCGTTGCGTTGCTGCGTTGCTGCATGCGCGCCGTTGCGTTGCTACGTACGCGCCGTTGCGTTGCTGCGTTGCTGCGTGCGCCGTTGCGTTGCTGCGTGCGCCGTTGCGTTGCTGCGTTGCTGCGTGCGCCGTTGCGTTGCTGCGTTGCTGCATACGCGCCGTTGCGTTGCTGCGTACGCTGCGTTGCTGCACGCGCCGTTGCGTTGCTGCGTGCTGCGTTGCTGCGTACGCACCGTTGCGTTGCTGCGTTGCTGCGTACGCGCCGTTGCGTTGCTGCGTTGCTGCGTTGCTGCATGCGCGCCGTTGCGTTTGCTGCGTTACGCCGTTGCGTTGCTGCGTTGCTGCGTTGCTGCGTACGCGCCGTTGCGTTGCTGCGTTGCTGCATGCGCGCCGTTGCGTTGCTGCGTTGCTGCGTTGCTGCATGCGCGCCGTTGCGTTGCTGCGTTGCTGCATGCGCGCCGTTGCGTTTGCTGCGTACGCGCCGTTGCGTTCTGCGTTGCTGCGTACGCGCCGTTGCGTTGCTGCGTTGCTGCGTACGCGCCGTTGCGTTGCTGCGTTGCTGCGCCGTTGCGTTGCTGCGTTGCTACGCCGTTGCGTTGCTGCGTGCGCCGTTGCGTTGCTGCGTTTGCTGCGTGCGCGCCGTTGCGTTGCTGCGTTGCTGCATGCGCGCCGTTGCGTTGCTGCGTTTGCTGCGTGCGCGCCGTTGCGTTGCTGCGTTTGCTGCGTACGCGCCGTTGCGTTGCTGCGTTGCTGCGTGCGCCGTTGCGTTGCTGCGTTGCTGCGTTGCTGCATGCGCGCCGTTATGTGTTGCTGCGTTGCTGCATGCGCGCCGTTGCGTTTGCTGCGTTCTGCTGCATGCGCGCCGTTGCGTTGCTGCGTTGCTGCATGCGCGCCGTTGCGTTGCTGCGTTGCTGCTGCGCGCCGTTGCGTTGCTGCGTTGCTGCTGCGCGCCGTTGCGTTGCTGCGTTGCTGCATGCGCCGTTGCGTTGCTGCGTTGCTGCATCGCGCCGTTGCGTTGCTGCGTTGCTGCGTGCGCGCCGTTGCGTTGCTGCATGCTGCGCCGTTGCGTTCGCTGCATGCCGCCGTTGCGTTGCTGCATACGCGCCGTTGCGTTTGCTGCGTGCTGCGCGCGTTGCGTTGCTGCATGCGCCGTTGCGTTGCTGCATGCGCGCCGTTGCGTTGCTGCGTACTGCACGCCGTTGCGTTCGCTGCGTACGCGCCGTTGCGTTGCTGCGTTGCTGCGTACGCGCCGTTGCGTTGCTGCGTTGCTGCATGCGCCGTTGCGTTCGCTGCGTTGCTGCGTACGCGCCGTTGCGTTCGCTGCGTGCTTGCGTTGCGCTGCTGCGTTGCTGCGTTGCTGCGTACGCGCCGTTGCGTTGCTGCGTGCGCGCCGTTGCGTTGCTGCGTTCTGCTGCGTTTGCTGCGTGCGCCGTTGCGTTGCTGCGTTTGCTGCAGTGCGCGCCGTTGCGTTGCTGCGTTGCTGCGTACGCGCCGTTGCGTTGCTGCGTTGCTGCATGTGCGCCGTTGCGTTTGCTGCGTTGCTGCGTGCGCCGTTGCGTTGCTGCGTTGCTGCGTGCGCCGTTGCGTTGCTGCGTTGCTGCGTTGCTGCGTACGCGCCGTTGCGTTCGCTGCGTGCCGCCGTTGCGTTGCTGCATGCGTGCGTTGCCGTTGCTGTTTGCTGCAGTACGCGCCGTTGCGTTGCTGCGTTGCTGCAGTGCGCGCCGTTGCGTTGCTGCGTGCGCGCCGTTGCGTTTGCTGCGTGCCGCGCCGTTGCGTTGCTGCTGCATGCGCGCCGTTACGTTGCTGCGTTGCTGCGTGCGCGCCGTTGCGTTGCTTTGCGTTACTGCGTTGCACTGCGCGCCGTTGCGTTGCTGCGTTGCTGCGTGCGCGCCGTTGCGTTTGCTGCATGCGCGCCGTCTAGCGTTGCTGCGTTGCTGCGTACGCACCGTTGCGTTGCTGCGTTGCTGCATGCGCGCGTTGCGTTGCTGCGTTGCTGCGTTCGCTGCATGCGCGCCGTTGCGTTGCTGCATGCGCGCCGCTGCGTTGCTGCGTTGCTGCATACGCGCCGTTGCGTTGCTGCGTTCGCTGCGTACGCGCCGTTGCGTTTGCTGCGTTGCGTTGCTGCGTACGCCGTTGCGTTGCTGCGTTTGCTGCGTGCACGCGCCGTTGCGTTGCTGCGTGCGCGCGCCGTTGCGTTGCTGCATGCTGCGCCGTTGCGTTCGCTGCGTTGCTGCGATGCGCCGTTGCGTTGCTGCGACTGCTGCGCCGTTGCGTTGCTGCGATGCGCGCCGTTGCGTTGCTGCGTATGCGCCGTTGCGTTGCTGCATGCGCGCCGTTGCGTTTGCTGCGTACGCCGTTGCGTTGCTGCGTTGCTGCGTACTGCACGTTCTGCGTTGCTGCTGCATGCGCGCCGTTGCGTTGCTGCGTACGCACTTGCGTCGTTTGCGTTGCTGCATGCGCGCCGCTGCGTTGCTGCATGCACGCCGTTGCGTTGCTGCGTACGCGCCGTTGCGTTCGCTGCGTACTGCGCTGCTGCGTCCGCTGCGTTGCTGCGTACGCGCGCGTTGCGTTGCTGCATGCGCACCGCTGCGTTGCTGCGTGCGCTCTGCATGCGCGCCGTTGCCGTTGCATGCGCACGCCGTTACGTTGCTGCGTACCTGCGCCGTTGCGTTGCTGCATGCGCTGACGTTGCGTTGCTGCATGCGCCGTTGCGTTGCTGCGTACGCGCGCTGCGTTCGCTGCGTACGCCGCTGCGTTGCTGCGTTTGCTGCATGCGCCGTTGCGTTGCTGCGTACGCGCCGTTGCTGTTGCGTTGCTGCGTACGCGCCGTTGCGTTTGCTGCGTGCACACGCTGACCGTTGCGTTGCTGCGGCACGCAGTGCGTTGCTGCGTATGCGGCGTGCGTTGCTGCGGACCGCACAGTGCGTTACTGCTACGCACGGTACTGCGTTGCTGCATGCGTACGACTGCGTTACGTTCTGCGGACCGCGAGGCTACGTGCGTTGCTGCGGACGCGCATTTCTGATGCGTTGCTACCAGGCAGCGGCTGCGTTGCTGCGTATGCGCCGTTGCGTGACTGCGTGCGCGCGAGTGCGTTGCTGCGTTCGCCGCATGCGCGCAGTACGTTGCCGCGTTGCCGCATGCGCACGGCGTGCGTTGCTACCGGACGCTACGAGCTGCGTTGCTGCATGCGCAGTACGTTTGCTGGATGCATGGCTGCGTTCTGGATGCGCACGGCTACGTTGCTGGATGCACGACTACGTTACTGCTACGCACCGTAGCGTTGCTGCGTACTGTACACTGATGCGTTGCTACGGACGCGTCTCACGTTGCTGCGTATGCACCGTTCACGTTCGCCGCATGCGCACGACTGCGTTGCTGCGTTGCCACGTACGCACAGTGCGTTGCTGCGTTGCCGCATGCGCAGCTGCGTTGCTGCGGACGCGCAGGCTGCGTTGCTACGGACGCTTACGTAGCTGCGTTACCACATGCACACAATCCGTTGCCACATGCACACGGCTACGTTGCTGCGTATGCAGACTACGTTGCTACGGACCTGCAGCTACGTTGCTGCGGACCGCACAGCTACGTTGCCCCATGCGCACGGCTACGTTGCTGCATGCCGCATGCGTTTGCCGCATGCCACGCATGGCTACGTTGCCACGTGCACGGATGCGTTGCGTTGCTACCACAGATGCACCTGCAATGGTTGCTGCATGCACAGCTGCACGTTGCTGGATGCACTCTGGCTACGTTGTGTTGCCACATGCCACAGCTTCGTTACGTTACTGCGTTGCTACATGCGCACGGATGCAGTTGCCTATCAAAGAGTTTGGTTACCTACTCGTTCCTGGGTTTTCTTTGTTTGTACTATTTTCTACATTGTGGAATAATAGTGAAGACATCAACACTGTGAATAGCACGTATGGAGACATAAAGATGTAAACAAATCCAACATATTTTTTTTTGAGATTCTTCAAGAACCACCCTTTTGCCTTGACTACCTTTCACACTCTTGGCATTTCTCAACCAGCTTCAAGAGGTAGTCACCTGGAATGCGTTTCAGTTAACAGGTGTGCCTTGTTTAAAGGATTAATTTGTGGAATTTCTTACCTTTCCATATGTGTTATTTCCTGAGTGTTGATGTCTTCACTGTTCGACCAATGTAAAGATAAGAAAGACCGTTGGATGTGTCCAGACATGCCACGTGGTTGCTCATGTTACGTTGCTGCGTACCTACTACGTTGCATGCCACAGCTGCGTTACTGGATGCACACGTACGTTGCTGGATGCACAGTACGTTACTACATGCACGCAGCTACGTTGCTGCGACGCACGCACGTGCGTTGCTGGATGCGCCCAGCTGCGTTGCTGCGTACGCACGAGCTACGTTGCTGGATGCGCGCGATCTGCGTTGCTGCTGCGTACGCGACTGCGTTGCTGCGTACGCGCGGCTGCGTTGCTGCGATGCCGCGCGACTGCGTTTGCTGCGTGCGCACGAGCTGCGTTGCTGGATGCCGCGCGGCTGCGCGTTGCTGCATGCGCGAGGCTGCGTTGCTGCATGCGCCAGCTCGTTGCTGCGTACGCACGACTGCGTTGCCTGGATGCTGCAGCTGCGTTGCTGCGGCGTGCGCGCGAGTGCGTTGCTGCGGACGCACCAGTACCGTTGCTGCGGACGCTTGCGAGCTGCGTTTGCTGGATGCGCACGAGGCTGCGTTTGCTGGATGCGCACGGTGCGTTTGCTGGATGCGCGCAGCTGCGTTGCTGCGTGCGCACGCTGCGTTGCTGCGTACGCGCGGCTGCGTTGCTGGATGCGCACGTCTGCGGTTACGCTGCGTACGCACTGAGCTGCGTTTGCCTGCATGCGCACGGTAGCGTTTGCTGCGTACGCGCATGTCGCGTTTGCTGGATGCGCAGTCTGCGGTTGCTGCGTGCCGTCTGCGGTTGCTGCATGCGCGGTGCGTTGCTGCGTATGCGCAGCTCGCGTTGCTGCATGCGCGCAGAGCTGCGTTGCTGGATGCACGCGGCTGCGTTGCTGGATGCGCGAGCTGCGTTGCTGGATGCGCGCAGTCTGCGTTGCTGGATGCGCTTGCGGCTGCGTTGCTGCGTGCCGCGCGAGCTGCGTTTGCTGGATGCGCACCCGGCTCCGTTGCTGCATGCGCGCAGCTGCGTTGCTGGATGCG
>NW_026279673.1:0-5000 GCF_023373465.1 Oncorhynchus keta
TGTACCGTAACACCCTGTATATAGCCTCCACATTGACTCTGTACCGGTACCCCTGTATATAGCCTCCACAATGACTCTGTGCCGTAACACCCTGTATATAGACTCCACATTGACTCTGTACCGGTAACACCCTGTATATAGCCTCCACATTGACTCTGTACCGTAATACCCTGTATATAGCCTCCACATTGACTCTGTACCGGTACTCCCTGTATATAGCCTCCACAATGACTCTGTACCGGTACCCCCTGTATATAGCCTCCACAATGACTCTGTACCGGTACCCCCTGTATATAGCCTCCACAATGACTCTGTACCGGTACCCCCTGTATATAGCCTCCACAATGACTCTGTACCGGTACCCCCTGTATATAGCCTCCACATTGACTCTGTAGCGGTACTCCCTGTATATAGCCTCCACAATGACTCTGTACCGGTACCCCCTGTATATAGCCTCCACAATGACACTGTACCGGTACCCCCTGTATATAGCCTCCACATTGACTCTGTACCGTAACACCCTGTATATTATATAGCCTCCACATTGACTCTGTACCGTAACACCCTGTATATAGCCTCATTGACTCTGTACGGTACCCCCTGTATATAGCCTCCACATTGACTCTGTACCGTAATACCCTGTATGTAGCCTCACAATGACTCTGTACCGGGTACCCCCTGTATATAGCCTCCACATTGACTCTGTACCCGGTACCCCTGTATATAGCCTCCACATTGACTCTGTACCCCGGTACCCCTGTATATAGCCTCCACATTGACTCTGTGCCCGGTACCCCTGTATATGGCCTCCACAATGACTCTGTACTGGTACCCCTGTATATAGCCTCATTGACTCTGCCATGCCCTGTAAGCCTCACATTGACCTGTATATTATAGCCTCCACATTGACTCTGTACCGTAACACCCTGTATATAGCCTCCACATTGACTCAATTACGTTACCCCCTGTATATAGCCTCCACATTGACTCTGTACCGTAATACCCTGTATATAGCCTCCACCTTGACTCTGTACCGGTACCCCCTGTATATAGCCTCCACTATTGACTCTGTACCGTAACACCCACAGTATATAGCCTCACAATGACTCTGTACCGTAATACCCTGTATATAGCCTCCACATTGACTCTGTACCGTAATACCCTATATATAGCCTCCCACATTGACTCTGTGCCGTAATACCCTGTATATAGTCTCCACGTGACTCTGTGCCCGTAATACCCTGTATATAGCCTCCACCTTGACTCTGTACCGGTACCCCCTGTATATAGCCTCCATATTGACTCTGTACCGTAACACCCTGTATATAGCCTCCACATTGACTCTGTACGGTACCTGTATATAGCCTCCACAATGACTCTGTACCGGTACCCCCTGTATATAGCCTCCACAATGACTCTGTACCCGCCAACACACCCACCAGCATATAGCCTCACATTGACTCTGTACCGGTACCCCTGTATATAGCCTCCACATTGACTCTGTACCGTAACACCCTGTATATAGCCTCCACACATTGACTCTGTACCGTAATACCCTGTATATAGGCTCCACATTGACACTTGCCGATACCCCCTGTATATAGCCTCCACATTGACTCTGTGCCGTAACACCCTGTATATAGCCTCCACATTGACTCTGTACCGTAATACCCTGTATATAGCCTCCATTGATCTGTACTGGTACCCCCTGTATATAGCCTCCACATTGACTCTGTACCGGTACCCCCTGTATATAGCCTCCACAATGACTCTGTACCGGTACCCCCTGTATATAGCCTCCACAATGACTCTGTACCGGTACCCCCTGTACTATAGCCTCCACGTGACTCTGTACGGTACCCCCTGTATATAGCCTCCACATTGACTCTGTACCGGTACCCCCTGTATATAGCCTCCACATTGACTCTCTACCGGTACTGTATATAGCCTCCACAATGACTCTGTACCGTAACACCCTGTATATAGCCTCCACATTGACTCTGTACCGGTACCCCCTGTATATAGCCTCCACAATGACTCTGTACCGGTACCCCCTGTATATCTAGCCTCCACAATGACTCTGTACCGGTAACACCCTGTATATAGCCTCCACATTGACTCTGTACCGGTACCCCTGTATATAGCCTCCACAATGACTCTGTACCGTAACACCCTGTATATGCCTCCACATTGACTCTGTACCGTAATACCCTGTATATAGCCTCCACATTGACACTGTACCGGTAACCCCTGTATATAGCCTCCACATTGACTCTGTACCGTAACACCCTGTATATAGCCTCCACATTGACTCTGTACCGTAATACCCTGTATATAGCCTCCACATTGACACTGTACCGGTACCCCCTGTATATAGCCTCCACATTGACTCTGTACCGGTACCCCCTGTATATAGCCTCCACAATGACTCTGTACCGGTACCCCCTGTATATAGCCTCCACAATGACTCTGTACCGGTACCCCCTGTATATAGCCTCCACAATGACTCTGTACCGGTACCCCCTGTAAATAGCCTCCACATTGACTCTGTACCGGTACTCCCTGTATATAGCCTCCACAATGACTCTGTACCGGTACCCCCTGTATATAGCCTCCACAATGACTCTGTACCGGTACCCCCTGTATATAGCCTCCACATTGACTCTGTACCGTAACACCCTGTATATTATATAGCCTCCACATTGACTCTGTACCGTAACACCCTGTATATAGCCTCCACATTGACTCTGTACCGGTACCCCCTGTATATAGCCTCCACATTGACTCTGTACCGTAATACCCTGTATATAGCCTCCACCTTGACTCTGTACCGGTACCCCCTGTATATAGCCTCCATATTGACTCTGTACCGTAACACCCTGTATATAGCCTCCACAATGACTCTGTACCGTAATACCCTGTATATAGCCTCCACATTGACTCTGTACCGTAATCACCCTGTATATAGTCTCCACATTGACTCTGTACCGTAATACCCTGTATATAGCTCCACCTTGACTCTGTACTGCCCCCTGTATATAGCCTCCATGGCTGACTCTGTACCGTAACACCCTGTATAGCCTCCACATTGACTCTGTACCGGTACCCCTATATAGCCTCCATTGACTCTGTACCGGTACCCCCTGTATATAGCTCCACATTGACTCTGTGGTTACCTGTATATAGCCTCCACATTGACTCTGTACCCGGTACCCCCTGTATATAGCCTCCCACAATGACTCTGTACGGTACCCCTGTATATAGCCTCCACATTGACTCTGTACCGGTACCCCCTGTATATAGCCTCCACATTGACTCTGTACCGGTACCCCCTGTATATAGCCTCCACAATGACTCTGTACCGGTACCCCCTGTATATAGCCTCCACATTGACTCTGTACCGGTACCCCCTGTATATAGCCTCCACATTGACTCTGTACCGTAACACCCTGTATATTATATAGCCTCCACATTGACTCTGTACCGTAACACCCTGTATATAGCCTCCACATTGACTCTGTACCGGTACCCCCTGTATATAGCCTCCACATTGACTCTGTACCGTAATACCCTGTATATAGCCTTCCACCTTGACTCTGTACCGGTACCCCCTGTATATAGCCTCCATATTGACTCTGTACCGTAACACCCTGTATATAGCCTCCACAATGACTCTGTACCGTAATACCCTGTATATAGCCTCCACATTGACTCTGTACCGTAATACCCTGTATATAGTCTCCACATTGACTCTGTACCGTAATACCCTGTATATAGCCTCCACCTTGACTCTGTACGGTACCCCCTGTATATAGCCTCCATATTGACTCTGTACCGTAACACTCCTGTATATAGCCTCCACATTGACTCTGTACCGGTACCCCTGTATATAGCCTCCACAATGACTCTGTACCGGTACCCCCTGCCTATAGCCTCCACAATGACTCTGTACCGTAACACCCTGTATATAGCCTCCACATTGACTCTGTACCGGTACCCCCTGTATATAGCCTCCACAATGACTCTGTACCGTAACACCCTGTATATAGCCTCCACATTGACTCTGTACCGTAACACCCTGTATATAGCCTCCACATTGACTCTGTACCGTAATACCCTGTATATAGCCTCCACATTGACACTGTACCGGTACCCCTGTATATAGCCTCCACATTGACTCTGTACCGGTACACCCTGTATATAGTCTCCACATTAACTCTGTAAGGGTACCCCCTGTATATAGCCTCCACATTGACTCTGTACCGGTACCCCCTGTATATAGCCTCCCATTAACTCTGTACCAAAATTACCCCCTGTATATAGTCTCCACATTAACTCTGTACGGTACCCCCTGTATATAGTCTCCACATTGACTCTGTACCAGTACCCCTGTATATAGTCTCCACATTGACTCTGTACCGGTACCCCCTGTATATAGTCTCACATTGACTCTGTACCGTAACACCCTGTATATAGCCTCCACATTGACTCTGTACCGTAACACCCTGTATATAGCCTCCACATTAACTCTGTACCGGTACCCCTGTATATAGCCTCCACAATGACTCTGTACCGGTACCCCCTGTATATAGCCTCCACAATGACTCTGTACCGGTACCCCCTGTATATAGCCTCCACAATGACTCTGTACCGGTACCCCCTGTAAATAGCCTCCACATTGACTCTGTACCGGTACACCCTGTATATAGCCTCCACAATGACTCTGTACCGGTACCCCCTGTATATAGCCTCCACATTGACTCTGTACCGTTACCCCCTGTATATAGCCTCCACATTGACTCTGTACCGGTACCCCTGTATATAGCCTCCACATTGACTCTGTACCGGTACACCCTGTATATAGCCTCCACATTGACTCTGTACCGGTACACCCTGTATATAGCCTCCACAACGACTCGGTACCGATTTTGAAGGAGACACGTCTCAGAAACTAACTCGTCAGTCGTCAGAGAGTTAGTTCCCTTGACATTGTTTGTCAC
>NW_026279673.1:15000-16613 GCF_023373465.1 Oncorhynchus keta
TTTTTAGGTGTTTGTGGAATTTATTAACAGATCTATTATAGATTTTGATCATTAGCGGGTATCGACCTAATTCTGCTCTGCATTCAATATTTGCTTTTTACGTTGTACACTTTTTGCAGAATTCTGCGTGCAGACTCTCAATTTTGGTGTTTGTCCCATTTTGTGAATTCTTGATTGGTGAGCGGAGCCCAGACCTCACAACCGTAGAGGGCAATGGGTTCTACAACTGATTCAAATATTCAGCATTTAGCCAGATCCTAATCGGTATGTCAAATCTGATGTTCCTTTTGATTGTATAGAAGGCCCTTCTTGCCTTGTCTCTCAGCTCACTCACAGCTTTGTGGAAGTTACCTGTGGCGCTGATGTTTAGGCAATGGTGTCTAGATGGAATTTGTATTTGTGGTCCTGGCAACTGGACCTTCTTTGGAACACCATTATTTTGGTCTTACTGAGATCTACTGTCAGGGCCCAGGTCTGACAGAATCTGTGCATAAGATCTAGGTGCTGCTGTAGACCCTCCTTGGTTGGTGACAGAAGCACCAGATCATCAGCAAACAGTAGACAATTGACTTCAGATTATAGTAGTGTGAGGCCAGTTCCTGCTGCAGTCTGTTCTAGTGCGCCAATTCGTTGATATATATGTTGAAGAGGGTGGGACTTAAGCTGCATCCTTGTCTCACCCCACTGCCCTGAGGAAAGAAATGTGTATGTTTTTTGCCAATTTTAACCGCACACTTGTTGTTTGTGTACATGGATTTTTATAATGTTGTATGTTTTCCCCCAACACCCCTTTCCATCAATTTGATGAACACCCTTTTCCATCATGCCAAGTTGAGTCGAAAAGCTTTTTTGAAATGAACAAAGCTTGAGAAAACTTTGCCATTGTTTTGGTTTTGTTTCTTTGTCAATTAAGGTTTGCAGGGTGAATATGTGGTCTGTCATTTGCTCACTGCATTGTTTTCTCAGAGGAAATGTACTAGTCGGCTGTTAATGATAATGCAGAGGATTTTCTAAGGTTGCTGATGACACATATCCCACGGTAGTTATTGGGGTCAAATTTGTCTCCACTTTTGTGGATTGGGGTGATCAGTCCTTGGTTCCAAATATTGGGGAAGATGCCAGAATTGAGGATGATGTTAAGGAGTTTAAGTATAGCGAAAATTAATTTGTGGCCTGTATATTTTATTTAATTTAGGATACCATCAACACCACAGGCCTTTTTGGGTTGGAGGGTTTGTATTTGGTCCTGTAGTTCATTTAAAAAGGTAATTGAATGGTTCTGGTAGTCTCTAATAGTTGATTCTAAGATTGTTTTGATCATGTATATGTTTGCTGTTTGTTCTTTGTTATTAGGCCAAAAATATTTGAGAAGTGGTTTACCCACACATCTCCATTTGGATAGATAATTCTTTTGTGTTGTTGTATGTGTAGTGTTTTACAATTTTCCCAGAAGTGGTTAGAGTCTATGGATTCTTCAATTGCATTGACCTGACAAATAGAGAACATATGTCATTGATTGAACACAACCACTCAAAATGGATTTAACCTGTTTCAAATGATGCGACACAACCAATATAAGCCAGTTCAGAGAGCAAACAGGTTGTTGAAGGTGG
>NW_026279674.1:0-10000 GCF_023373465.1 Oncorhynchus keta
AATAGCTTGAAATATCCGATTCCACGTGGCTTTTGGCTGTTCAGACGGCATGAAAAATAACAGATTGGAATCGGACATGCAAAAGAAAAGAGGATTTGAGTCACTTCAGAATGTCAATGTGAACAAGGCTCAACCAGCATGTCTACACAAGCTTTTATCTGGAGACCACCTCAGCAATGGGAACAAGGCTCAACCAGCATGTCTACACAAGCTTTATTCTGGAGACAACCTCAGCAATGGGAACAAGGCTCAACCAGCATGCCTACACAAGCTTTATTCTGGAGACGACCTCAGCAATGGGAACAAGGCTCAGCCAGCATGTCTACACAAGCTTTATTCTGGAGACCACCTCAGCAATGGGAACAGGCTCAACCCAGCATGTCTACACAAGCTTTATTCTGAGACCACCCTCCGCTCAATGGGAACAAGGCTCAACCAGCATGTCTACACAAGCTTTATTCTGGAACTGACCTCAACAATGGGAACAAGGCTCAGCCAGCATGTCTACACAAGCTTTATTCTGGAGACCACCTCCAGCCCAATGGGAACAAGGCTCAACCAGCATGTCTACACAAGCTTTATTCTGGAGACCACCTCAGCAATGTGAACAAAGGCTCAACCAGCATGTCTACACAAGCTTTATTCTGGAGACCACCTCACCCAATGGGAACAAGGCTCAGCAGCATGCCTACACAAGCTTTATTCTAGACCACCTGTAATGGGAACAAGGCTCAACCAGCATGTCTACAAGCTTTATTCTACAGGAGACCACCTCAGCAATGTGAACAAGGCTCAACCAGCATGTCTACACAAGCTTTATTCTGGAGACCACCTCAGCAATGGGAACAAGGAGAGGAAAAGGTTTCTTCATTCACATCAGCAATGTTCTCAACCAGCATGGAAACGGCTTTATTCTGACACCACCTCAACAATGGGAACAAGGAAGCCAGCATGCCTAGTGAAGCTTTGTTCTGGAGACCACCTCAGCAATGGGAACAAGGGGCCAGCTTTATTCTTCACCTCAGCAATGGGAACAAGGCTCAGCCAGCATGTCTACACAAGCTTTATTCTGGAGACCACCTCAGCAATGGAACAAGGCTCAACCAGCATGCCTACACAAGCTTTATTCTGGAGACCACCTCAGCAATGGGAACAAGGCTCAGCCAGCATGTCTACAAGCTTTATTCTGGAGACCACCTCAACAATGTGACAAGGCTCAACCAGCATGTCTACACAAGCTTTATTCTGGAGACCACCTCAGCAATGTGAACAAGGCTCAACCAGCATGTCTTCACAAGCATTCTAGACCACCTCAGCAATGTGAACAAGGCTCAACCAGCATGTCTACACAAGCTTTATTCTGGAGACCACCTCAGCAATGGGAACAAGGCTCAACCAGCATGTCTACACAAGCTTTATTCTGGAGACCACCTCAGCAATGTGAACAAGGCTCAACCAGCATGTCTACACAAGCTTTATTCTGGAGACCACCTCAGCAATGAACAAGGCTCAACCAGCATGTCTACACAAGCTTTATTCTGGAGACCACCTCAGCAATGGGAACAAGGCTCAACCAGCATGTCTACACAAGCTTTATTCTGGAGACCACCTCAGCAATGGAACAAGGCTCAACCAGCTTTTATTCTGACCACCTCAATAGGCTCACCAATGCTTTATTCTGGAGACGGCCTCAGCAATGGGAAAGGGTGGAGGAGGAAAAGGTTTCTTCATTCACATGAATGTTCTCATTCAGACAAGGAAAAGGCTGTATGCTGACAACATTCTCCAGAGGAAACATGCTGAGTGAAGTGTTCTGTGTTGTAACAACGGGGCCTGTGTTGTTTTCACAAAGCCTCGTACAGTAGGAGTGTTGACCAGCTTGGCCTTTTAGATCATAATGGACCGGGGAGACCTGATCCTAGATCAGCACTCCTACTCTAACACATACACTTTATGAGTACGGGCAAAGAGAAACAACAAGTAACAGTATGAAATAATTCAAGTTAAAACCTACAACACCACAATGTCTTCCATCTAACAGTAGCCGCAACAAAATGCACTCATTGTTAATGCCAATCATGTAAATGTTGTGATGTGGATCACACAGTAATCTATTGTACTGTATGTAGATGAACACAACCACAGTATGCTAAGATAAACACATCACACCTGATTATGTAGGTCCCTGTATCACTACTGAGTGCGTGTGTGTGTGTGTGTGTGTGTGTGTGTGTGTGTGTGTGTGTGTGTGTGTGTGTGTGTGTGTGTGTGTGTGTGTGTGTGTGTGTGTGTGTGTGTGTGTGTGTGTGTGTGTGTTTAACTATACATGAGGGGACCAGAAGTATCCACAAGAATAATAAACAAACAAAAATGTGACCAACTGGGGACATTTAGTTGTTTCTAGGGTTAAGGTTAGAAATAGTGTTAGGGTTTGAATTACGTTAAGGGTTAGAGTTAGGAGCTAGGGTTAGGTTAGGGTCAGGTTTTTGGTTAGGGTAAGAGTACGGGTTAGGGTTAGGGTTAGAATTACGTTAAGGGTTAGAGTTAGGAGCTAGGGTTAGGTTAGGGTCAGGTTTTCGCTTAGGGTAAGAGTACGGGTTAGGTTTAGGGTTAGGGTTAGGTTTAGGGTTAGGTTTAGGGGTTAGGGAAAATAGGATTTTGAATGGGACTGAATTGTGTGTCCCCACAAGGTTGGCTGTACAAGACTGTGTGTGTCCGTGGAAAAGGAGGGCCGAACAGGCCTCCGTTAACATCGACGGGGCTGTAGTGGAGCGGGTCGAGAGTTTCAACTTCCTTGGTGTCCACATCACCAACGAACGATCATGGTCCAAACATACCAAGACAGTGGTGAAGAGGGCACCACAACACCTTTCCCCCCCCAGGATTTGGCATGGGTCCCCAGATCTTCAAAAAGTTCTACAGCTGCATCATCGAGAGCATCCTGGCCGGTTGCATCCCTACCTGGTACGGCAACTGCTCGGCATCTGACCGTAAGGCACTACAGACGGTATTGAGTACGGACAAGTACATCACTGGGGCAAAGCTTCCTGACATCCAGCACCTCCATACAAGGCGGTGTCAGAGGAAAGCCCCAAAATTGTCAAAGGCTCCAATCACCCAAATCATAGATTGTCAAAGCCATGTCTAGGGTCCAGTAACAGCTTCTACCCCCAAATCATAGACTGTGTTCTCTGCTACCACACGGTAAGCGGTAGCGCCAAGTCTAGGTCCAAAAGGCTCCTTAACAGCTTCTACCCCCAAATCATAGACTGTTTTCTCTGCTAAGCGGTCTAGAATTCTCTGCTAAGGGTACCGGAGCGCCATGTCTAGGTCCAAAAGGCTCCTTAACAGCTTCTACCCCCAAATCATAGACTGTGTTCTCTGCTACCCCATGGTAAGCGGTACCGGAGCGCCATGTCTAGGTCCAAAAGGCTCCTTAACAGCTTCTAGGCAAATCATAGACTGTGTTCTCTGCTACCCCACGGTAAGCGGTACCGGAGCGCCATGTCTAGGTCCAAAAGGCTTTTAACAGCTTCTACCCCCAAATCATAGACTGTGTTCTCTGCTACCCCACGGTAAGCGGTACCGGAGCGCCATGTCTAGGTCCAAAAGGCTCCTTAACAGCTTCTACCCCCAAATCATAGACTGTGTTCTCTGCTACCCCACGGTAAGCTGTAGTGGAGCGCCATGTCTAGGTCCAAAACTTCCTTAACAGCTTCTACCCCCAAATCATAACTGTGTTCTCTGGACCCCAAACCAAGAGGCCATGTCTAGGTCCAAAAGGCACCTTAACAGCTTCTACCCCCAAATCATAGACTGTGTTCTCTGCTACCCCATGGTAAGCGGTACCAGAGCGCCATGTCTAGGTCCAAAAGGCTCCTTAACAGCTTCTACCCCCAAATCATAGACTGTGTTCTCTGCTACCCCACGGTAAGCGGTACCGGAGCGCCATGTCTAGGTCCAAAAGGCTCCTTAACAGCTTCTACCCCCAAATCATAGACTGTGTTCTCTCTGACCCCACGCTCCATAACAGCTTCTGCCCCCAAATCAAGCGTGTACCACCGGAGCGCCATGTCTAGGTCCAAAGCTCCTTAACAGCTTCTACCCCAAATCATAGACTGTGTTCTCTGCTACCCCACGGTAAGCGGTACCGGAGCGCCATGTCTAGGTCCAAAAGGCTCCTTAACAGCTTCTACCCCCAAATCATAGACTGTGTTCTCTGCTACCCCACGGTAAGCGGTACCGGAGCGCCATGTCTAGGTCCAAAAGGCTCCTTAACAGCTTCTACCCCCAAATCATAGACTGTGTTCTCTGCTACCCCACGGTAAGCGGTACCGGAGCGCCATGTCTAGGTCCAAAAGGCTCCTTAACAGCTTCTACCCCCAAATCATAGACTGTGTTCTCTGCTACCCCACGGTAAGCGGTACCGGAGCGCCATGTCTAGGTCCAAAAGGCTCCTTAACAGCTTCTACCCCCAACCATAAGACTGCTGAACAATGAATAAAATGGCCACCAGACTATTTACATTAACCCCTTGTTATTGTTATGTCATTTTCTTGTGTTCTTTATTTTAGAAATTGTTTTACTTTTTTTATTTTCTTAACTCTTTCTATAACTGCATTGTTGGTTAAGGGCTTGTCAGTAAGCGTTCCACAGTAAGGTCTACACCTGCTGTATTCGGCACATGTGACACAAACTATTTGATTTGATGTGTGGGTGGTGTGTACTTGCAACCACATTCTCTCCATTTCTCCTAACATTAAACAAACTGCTTCAAAGCTTCCGGCTGCGGTGTTCCATGAAATCCTGTTTGGCAACACACACATACCTGAGAAATGACTTTCATATGTTCTCATTCACTCACTTGACAGGTCGGTGAACTAGAAGTAAGGTGAAGTTGCCACTACTTGGGTCAGTTTGACATTTCTCCCACTAATGGTTAAGGTTAGGATCGGGGGAGGGGAAGCTGATCCTAGATCTGTACCTAGAGGAAACTTCAGCCCAGAGCGGTAAACTACCCAGGGGGAATCCCCTGTAGGTATAAATAGACATGTACATGACATTGTGGAGGCTACCTGCCGCCCTGTGACCTCACATTAACACACTGTCATATATGTAACATACGGTATATGACATCGGCCCAGGTTTAACATGGCATCATACTTCTGTAACAATATACTGTATTGACACAATCCTTTTCACGGTTTTATTTGACCTTGATTTAACTAGGCAAGTCAGTTAATAAGAACACATTCTGATTTAGAATGACGGACAAAACCAAACCGGACCAGGACATCGATGTGATTGTGTGTTGTTCTAAGACCCAGTTGTACAAAGGGAGGAAATGTGTCATGGTTTGACTGCCTGACTAACTGACTGCCTGACTAACTGACTGCCTGACTGACTGACTGCCTGACTGACTTGCTGATTGG
Source organism: Oncorhynchus keta (assembly GCF_023373465.1). Taxonomy (NCBI): domain Eukaryota; kingdom Metazoa; phylum Chordata; class Actinopteri; order Salmoniformes; family Salmonidae; genus Oncorhynchus; species Oncorhynchus keta. The sequence continues at coordinate 5,433 of NW_026279674.1, forward strand.
GTGGCTCTGACTGCCTGACTAACTGACTGCCTGACTGACTTGCTGATTGGGTGGCTCTGACTGCATGACTCACTGGCTGACTGCCTGACTGCTGATTGGGTGGCTCTGACTGATGACTGACTGGGTGGCTCTGACTGACTGGTTGACTGACTTGCTGAACTGACTCACTTGCCTGACTGCCTGACTGACTGACTTGCTGATTGGGTGGCTCTGACTGGATGACTCACTGGCTGACTGGATGACTCACTGCCTGACTGCCTGCCTGACTGACTTGCTGATTGGGTGGCTCTGACTGGATGACTCACTGGCTGACTGCCTGACTGACTTGCTGATTGGGTGGCTCTGACTGGATGACTCACTGCCTGACTGCCTGCCTGACTGACTTGCTGATTGGGTGGCTCTGACTGGATGACTCACTGGCTGACTGACTGACTTGCTGATTGGGTGGCTCTGACTGGATGACTCACTGGCTGACTGGTTGACTGACTGGGTAAAGATGGGTGGGTCCAAAATGACTCAGTCTCTAGTGACCCGATAAACAAAGTGAACTAAGCAGCTCTGAGTCCAGTTCATCCTGTTATGTGCTGCCAACATGCTGAGGGATTTGTTCATTCATCACAATGGAATAGATCCCCCTTTATCTCTCTGTGTGCTGTTTTAATGGGAGGTTGTACGCATCCACAAAGGGGGGAAAGTACAGACCGTGTGTGTGTGTTCTCTGAATAGCCTAACTTTAATTGACATGACAGAATGTTTCCTGTGTAATAGGGAAATCCGCTGTTCGTTCAATGAGGGCATTCAACAATGATTTACGTCATCAGACAGGATTCATGGCCCGTGGAGGATCCCCCAAGTTTACGTGGATGATCCCCCAAGTTTACGTGGATGAAAGATTTACGTGGATGATCAAGTTTACGTGGATGATCCCAAGTTTAGGATGATCCCCACGTGGATGATCCCCCAAGTTTACGTGGATGATCCCCCAAGCGTGGATGAATGAGTTTACGTGGATGATCCCCCAGACGTGGATGATCCCCCATGGCCGTGGATGATCCCCCAAGTTTACGTGGATGATCCCCCAAGTTTACGTAAAAGATTGTAACAACACCAGGAAATCAGCGCCAAGTGATTTACATTTAAGAAATATGTTCCCAAGAATTCCCACGCATAACAGAGAGACACGTGATCGTATATAAACGTAAGCAAGGTTTGAAATTATTACGTTTTAGTCAAAAATTATATATGTTTGGGCTTCTTGCGGTCAATTTGCAGTCTACAACTTATGTGTAATTATGTTCAGGCCTCTCGACAATCCTCTCAACAAAAAATATCGTCCCGCGGTTGAATCTAGTTGATGATCACTCCTCTACAAGTTTAAACACTCACTTCCATATGCCCCTGCTGATGCACGGACGCACACAAACACACACACTTTATTTCTCACTCCGCTGAGACACGCCTCTAATAATCAGTCCTTTATTCGGGAAATCCATCCATTCTCTCTATTGAATCACCGCCTCTCCGCTAAACTCCCCAGACGCATTTGAAGTTCTCTGATCAATTACTATATAGATTACTTTCCCATTAAAAAAAATGGCTTCATGAGTTAGATGCTTAGCTCACATTTGAGATACATAGGCCGGGGCTATCACTATCCCAATAATAAACCATTACAACACAGTCATTAGTCCTGCGTTATTCAGTTCATCACTATGTCGTTACACCATTATTGAACAGTATATACCCACAGTTCACCTTGGTAGCTTCTTGGATCAGCCTACGAATGACCTCCTTGATGTGCGGTCCGTTCTCTTTTGGCGGGTGCGTGTGAACCGCCACGCGTGTGACCCCCTTGAACAAACCCCCGTTGGGCCAACCGAGATCCAACGGCGGCACCTCTGTATCCGACATCTGCGGCCAGTACGTCGAATGGTGCCCCGAGTTCGCTTTGGAACCGTCGGGTTTCGCCTTTAATGCTCCGCACTTCTCTTCATCTTCAGTGTCATATTCTTTGAAAGTGTTCCTTATCGTTTTAATATCACGGGCCGAGAGAAAGTCTTTCACTTTGTCCTCTTTCAGTCGCATTTTGAAAGCGCCGTCACCGTTTTTGAGCAGTTGTTCAACCGCCGCGCGTTGTTCTTCGCTGTAGTAAAACTCCGGTTTGGACTCCGGGACGTTCTCTTTGATGTGGCCGTCCTCCATGCATGTTAGCTGGGACTCGGCCATGGCTGGTCACCGCTAGACTGAAGCCTATGGGTAAAGTCGCACAACCGCTGATTTTAAAAGGATCCGGAAGATACACGGTTACTTACCTACCAACCTAGGCTACCTGTGTGACGTTTGACTTTGACAGCTAACCTCAAATGCTGCGTTCAGAAATCTGGGAACTTGGAACTCGGAAGTCTCCGACTGCAGTGCGTTCAATACAACTGGGAACTCGTTGAAAAAAACGAGCTCCGTCTGCGTCATCCAAATCTGAATTCCAAGTCAGAAACTCGGGCATCCTCGAGCTACTTGAATTCCGAGTTGGATGATGATTCAAAAGCGCATTATTTACCCAGTTCCCAGTTATCGTGAACGCGGCATTACCTGCCAGAGGGGCGGAACGATAAATACCTTATTATATGACGGAAATCACCCTATGGAAGCGCCCAACGCGTATGTGGCTATCATGCACGTGACTGTCAGACTGTGATTATTGTTGGACTTCGAACAACCCAGATATTTGTGGCTCTTCCTGGAATTGGTGTGATTCCACAGTTAGTTGATCCAAGACTATTGCTCTCACACAAGTCAAACTCTAAATGAATGGTAGCTATGTTGCAACATTGATTAACATTTATACAGGGGCTTACAGAAAATACATTTATTTGATAATCATACAGTAATAATTGTGTTCAGAAGTTGTAAATAGTTGTGTTATCCTGACATAAGCCTACGGTATGGTAAAATACATTGATAATAAACCAGAAAGAAAGTTACAATACATATATTTAATGCTAAAGCTAATCATTATGTTCTCTCTCTCTCTCTCTCTCTCTCTCTCTCTCTCTCTCTCTCTCTCTCTCTCTCTCTCTCTCTCAGAAATATAGTTGTTATTGTTAGGGAGGCAGGAAGCCTAGAGGTTAAGACTGTTGGGTCAGTAACCCGAAAGGTCATTGATTTGAATCCCTGAGTGAAAAATCTGTCAATATTCCTTTGAACAAGGCACTTAACCCTAATTGCTCCTTTAAGTTGCTCTGGATAAGAACGTCTGCTATAATGAATGAAGATACTTATTTGGCTCTAAATGCCATGTTCTCTCTCATACAGGGTTGGTGTAGTTGGAAGGGAACACTCCCGCTTGTCCCCTCAGTCTTCCTTTCCACCATGACATGTCGGAACACTCCAGCACCTCGATGATGTCACCGGCCTTAAAGCTCAGCTCGTCCTTCTCCTCAGCGTTGAAGTCATACTGAGCTCTCACCTGCATCAGACCACCGCCCCCGTGGTCACGGCCGCACGCTGGAACACAGGCACACACACAGGGGTTGATTAGACACGCAGCTTCATTCTATACATACACACACATGCATGGAGGCACACACACGCACACACACACACACACACACACACACACACACACACACACACACACACACACACACACACACACACACACACACACACACACACACACACACACACACACACACACACACACACACACACACACACACACACACACACACACACAGGAGGGATTTGGTTGTAGAGAGTATACTACCTGTGGAGGGGGTATAGGGTCTGGTGTGCGGGGCAGGGGTTGTTGAGGCTGGGGTACGCGGGGCAGGAGATGGTGAGGCTGGGGTGTGCTGGGCAGGGGCTGGTGAGGCTGGGGTATGCTGGGCAGGGGCTGGTGAGGCTGGGGTATGCTGGGCAGGTGAGGCTGGGGTATGCTGGGCAGGGGCAGGTGAGGCTGGGGTATGCTGGGCAGGGGCAGGTGAGGCTGGGGTGCGCGGGGCAGGGACTGGTGAGGCTGGGGCTGAGAGGATGGGGCTGATGTCCTGGTCTGGCCAAATCCCTTCTCCTTGGAAGAAAAGTGAAATTAGAGACAGAGAGAGCACTGTCATAACTTTTCTTTTAGATTCGATAAACCGATAATGAACAGTTTTAGCTATTTATCAAGCTTGAAGTACCCTACACCATCATTTAGTGAACAGGGATCCTCCATAGTTCTACTCCTGCCTGTGTTTCTGTGTCCAGCAGATAGATGCTGTTTAGAGACAGAGTTGTTCATATAGTACTCCACCAGCTCCTTTATTAACTACGTATAAGCCCTTCATAAACCCCTTATAAACCCTTTATAAATACTTATAACTGGTACCTGTGTTTCTGTGTCCAGCAGATAGATGCGGCTGTGTTTAGAGACAGAGTTGTTCATGTAATAGTTCACCAGCTCGTTGAAGGAGCTGAACTTCTCAGACCAGAGGTAATACTGCCCCCTGGTGTCTGCCATCACCTTGAAGTGCTGCACGTCTGCCTCATGTCTGGGAGAGGTAGGTAGGTAGGTAGGTAGGTAGGTAGGT
>NW_026279674.1:15000-23798 GCF_023373465.1 Oncorhynchus keta
TGGCCCAAAGACCTCTTTCAGGGTAAAAAATCAAGTAAAATAGTGAACTAGTCCTGTAATACTGGTTGGGGGTGCCTATTTTAGTTTTTGCCCTAGCATTAACTCACTTGATTTAAAAAAAGGCTTGATGGGCCTCCCGGGTGGTGCAGTGGTTAAGGGCGCTGTACTGCAGTGCCAGCTATGCCATCAGAGACTCTGGGTTTGCGCCCAGGCTCTGTCGTAACCGGCTGCGACCGGGATGTCCGTGGGGTGACGCACAATTGGCCTAGCGTCGTCCGGGTTAGGGAGGGTTTGGCCGGTAGGGATATCCTTGTCTCATCGCGCACCAGCGACTCCTGTGGTGGGCCGGGCGCAGTGCACGCTAATTAGGTCGCCAGGTGCATGGTGTTTCCTCCGACACATTGGTGCGGCTGGCTTCCGGGTTGGATGCGCGCTGTGTTAAGAAGCAGTGCGGCTTGGTTGGGTTGTGTATAGGAGGACGCATGACTTTCAACCTTTGTCTCTCCCGAACCCATATGGGAGTTGTAGCGATGAGACAAGATATACTGTTACTGGAGGAGTCCCAACCCACAGGGGTACTGGAGGAGTCCCAACCCACAGGGTTACTGGAGGAGTCCCATTCCACAGGGTTTATACTTTTACTGGAGGAGTCCCAACCCACAGGGTTACTGGAGGAGTCCCAACCCACAGGGTTACTAGAGGAGTCCTAACCCACAGGGTAACTGGAGGAGTCCCAACCCACAGGGTTACTGGAGGAGTCCCAACCCACAGGGTTACTGGAGGAGTCCCAACCCACAGGGTTTATACTGTTACTGGAGGAGTCCCAACCCACAGGGTTACTGGAGGAGTTCCAACCCACAGGGTTACTGGAGGAGTCCCAACCCACAGGGTTTATACTGTTACTGGAGGAGTCCCAACCCACAGGGTTACTGGAGGAGTCCCAACCCACAGGGTTACTAGAGGAGTCCTAACCCACAGGGTAACTGGAGGAGTCCCAACCCACAGGGTTTATACTGTTAGTGGAGGAGTCCCAACCCACAGGGTTACTGGAGGAGTCCCAACCCACAGGGTTACTAGAGGAGTCCTAACCCCATAGGGTAACTGGAGGAGTCCCAACCCACAGGGTTTATACTGTTACTGGAGGAGTCCCAACCCACAGGGTTACTGAGAGGGGAGTCCTAACCCACAGGGTTACTGGAGGAGTCCCAACCCACAGGGTTACTGGAGGAGTCCCAACCCACAGGGTTACTGGAGGAGTCCCAACCCATAGGGTTACAGGAGTTACTGTCCCAACCCACAGGGTTACTGGAGGAGTCCCAACCCACAGGGGTTACTGGAGGAGTCCCAACCCACAGGGTTACTGGAGGAGTCCCAACCCACAGGGTTACTAGAGGAGTCCTAACCCACAGGGTTACTGGAGGAGTCCCAACCCACAGGGTTTAGTACTTTATACTGTTACTGGAGGAGTCCCAACCCACAGGGTTACTGGAGGAGTCCCAACCCACAGGGTTACTGGAGGAGTCCCAACCCACAGGGTTACTAGAGGAGTCCTAACCCACAGGGTTTATACTGGAGGAGTCCCAACCCACAGGGTAACTGGAGGAGTCCCAACCCACAGGGTTTATACTGTTACTGGAGGAGTCCCAACCCACAGGGTTACTGGAGGAGTCCCAACCCACAGGGTTACTAGAGGAGTCCTAACCCACAGGGTTACTGGAGGAGTCCCAACCCACAGGGTTACTGGAGGAGTCCCAACCCACAGGGTTACTGGAGGAGTCCCAACCCACAGGGTTTATACTGTTACTGGAGGAGTCCCAACCCACAGGGTTACTGGAGGAGTCCCAACCCATAGGGTTACTGGAGGAGTCCCAACCCATAGGGTTACTGGAGGAGTCCCAACCCACAGGGTTACTGGAGGAGTCCCAACCCACAGGGTTTATACTGTTACTGGAGGAGTCCCAACCCACAGGGTTACTGGAGGAGTCCCAACCCACAGGGTTACTAGATGAGTCCTAACCCATAGGGTAACTGGAGGAGTCCCAACCCACAGGGTTTATACTGTTACTGGAGGAGTCCCAACCCACAGGGTTACTGGAGGAGTCCCAACCCACAGGGTTACTAGAGGAGTCCTAACCCACAGAGTTACTGGAGGAGTCCCAACCCACAGGGTTTATACTGTTACTGGAGGAGTCCCAACCCACAGGGTTTATACTGTTACTGGAGGAGTCCCAACCCACAGGGTTACTGGAGGAGTCCCTGGAGGAGTCCCCCACAGGGTTTACAGAGTTACTGGAGGAGTCCCAACCCACAGGGTTTATACTGTTACTGGAGGAGTCCCAACCCACAGGGTTACTGGAGGAGTCCCAGGAGTCCCCCACAGGGTTACTGGAGGAGTCCCAACCCACAGGGTTTATACTGTTACTGGAGGAGCCCCAACCCACAGGGTTTATACTGTTACTGGAGGAGTCCCAACCCACAGGGTTTATACTGTTACTGGAGGAGTCCCAACCCAGAGGGTTACTGGAGGAGTCCCAACCCACAGGGTTTATACTGTTACTGGAGGAGTCCCAACCCACAGGGTTACTGGAGGAGTCCCAACCCACAGGGTTACTGGAGGAGTCCCAACCCACAGGGTTACTAGAGGAGTCCTAACCCACAGGGTAACTGGAGGAGTCCCAACCCACAGGGTTTATACTGTTAGTGGAGGAGTCCCAACCCACAGGGTTACTGGAGGAGTCCCAACCCACAGGGTTTATACTGTTACTGGAGGAGTCCCAATCCACAGGGTTACTGGAGGAGTCCCAACCCACAGGGTTACTAGAGGAGTCCTAACCCACAGGGTAACTGGAGGAGTCCCAACCCACAGGGTTACTGGAGGAGTCCCAACCCACAGGGTTACTGTTGGAGTCCCAACCCACAGGGTTTATACTGTTACTGGAGGAGTCCCAACCCACAGGGTTACTGGAGGAGTTCCAACCCATAGGGTTACTGGAGGAGTCCCAACCCATAGGGTTACTGGAGGAGTCCCAACCCACAGGGTTACTGGAGGAGTCCCAACCCACAGGGTTTATACTGTTACTGGAGGAGTCCCAACCCACAGGGTTACTGGAGGAGTCCCAACCCACAGGGTTACTAGAGGAGTCCTAACCCACAGGGTAACTGGAGGAGTCCCAACCCACAGGGTTTATACTGTTAGTGGAGGAGTCCCAACCCACAGGGTTACTGGAGGAGTCCCAACCCACAGGGTTACTAGAGGAGTCCTAACCCATAGGGTAACTGGAGGAGTCCCAACCCACAGGGTTTATACTGTTACTGGAGGAGTCCCAACCCACAGCGTTACTGGAGGAGTCCCAACCCACAGGGTTACTAGAGGAGTCCTAACCCACAGAGTTACTGGAGGAGTCCCAACCCACAGGGTTTATACTGTTACTGGAGGAGTCTCAACCCACAGGGTTTATACTGTTACTGGAGGAGTCCCAACCCACAGAGTTACTGGAGGAGTCCCAACCCACAGGGTTTATACTGTTACTGGAGGAGTCCCAACCCACAGGGTTACTGGAGGAGTCCCAACCCACAGGGTTACTGGAGGAGTCCCAACCCACAGGGTTTATACTGTTACTGGAGGAGTCCCAACCCACAGGGTTTATACTGTTACTGGAGGAGTCCCAACCCACAGGGTTACTGGAGGAGTCCCAACCCACAGGGTTTATACTGTTACTGGAGGAGTCCCAACCCACAGGGTTACTGGAGGAGTCCCAACCCACAGGGTTACTGGAGGAGTCCCAACCCACAGGGTTACTGGAGGAGTCCCAACCCACAGGGTTTATACTGTTACTGGAGGAGTCCCAACCCACAGGGTTACTGGAGGAGTCCCAACCCACAGGGTTACTGGAGGAGTCCCAACCCACAGGGTTTATACTGTTACTGGAGGAGTCCCAACCCACAGGGTTACTGGAGGAGTCCCAACCCACAGGGTTTATCCTGTTACTGGAGGAGTCCCAACCCACAGGGTTTATCCTGTTACTGGAGGAGTCCATAGAATCTGAAGATAACACCTACTGTAGAAAGAGGAGGAAGGGAAGCGCTACTAAGGTACACAATAGTACATTTTGGTAGATAGAAGGTGCTTTTTGGTAAAAGGGGTGAATTGGTCATCAAAAAGAAAGGAGGACCAAGGCACTCTTCGTATAATTAAAATGCCTGTTTTAGTATGGCATGTTCAATTGAAACAAAGTTTTTAAAATCTGACACGTTTCGGCTGCATGGCCTTCGTCAGGGAGAACAATACAATAATACAATGTCCTCTTTTGAACAGCTTTTCCAATCAGCCCTAATTGGAAGGGGGAGTGGTGACACAATTGATTGGAGACACCTAGTAAGCAATACTATACACATTTAAAGGTGAAATACTGTAGCTATGTTATCATAAAGATACAACTCCAAGCTATGTTTAGACTGTTGTTGTTCATGTTTTGCTGTGTTCTAGTGGACTATGGAATATATTGTTTTCTTATTCTTGACACTTCTCCCAGTCATATTTAAGGTTACAACTACCTTTCTAAGTGTTCTGATACTTCAAGCTTGGAGTTGTATTTTGATGATACAAAGAGTCTCTTGGTCGTCCTTTCTTTTTGATAACACATACTGCATTGACTTGTTTTTATTTGAACCTTTATTTAACTAGGCAGATGTAACGGCCGTTGTTGGTGGAAGAAGAGGAGGACCAATGCGCAGCGTGGTAAGTGTCCATATTGATCATTTATTATCCTGAACACTAAACAAAATAACGAGAACGAAACGAAACAGTCCTGAACGGTGACTACACACAGAACAGGAAATAATCACCCACAACTCAAAGGTGAAACCAGGCTACCTAAGTATGGTTCTCAATCAGGTACAACGATTGACAGCTGCCTCTGATTGAGAACCATACCAGGCCAAACACAGAAATCCCAAATTATAGAAAAAAGAACATAGACTGCCCACCCCAAATCACGCCCTCACCATACTAAAACAAAGACAAAACAAAGGAACTAAGGTCAGAACGTGACAGCAGATTAGTTAAGAACAAATTCTTATTTACAATGACGGCCAAGGAACAGTGTGTTAACTGCCTTGTTCAGGGGCAGAACAACAGATTTTTACCTTGTCAGCTCGGGGATTCAATCTAGCAACCTTTCGGTTACTGGCCCAACGCTCTAACCACTAGGTTACCTGCTATCTTTTGCTCTGAAAGCTGTGTGTGTGTGCGCGTGTGTGTGCGTGTGCGTGTGTGTGTGTGTGTGTGCGTGTGAATGTTTCCTCTCTCTCTTCTTTCCTCCTTTCTTCACTATTTCTCGCTCACTATTTATTATGGCCACTAGGGGCCAGCAGAGTCTGGAGCAAAATGATAAAACCATCTGTTCTGAACACGGCCATATTCACAAAGCGTCTCAACAGTACAACAGCTGGTCTAGGATCAGTTTTCCATGTTAGATCATGATGAGTGAAACTACACAGGCAGAGGGGCTACTTTATCCTAGATCTGTACTAACATATATCATTGGAAAATGAAAAGAGTTCCTCTCAGTGGGGTCTGATCAGTATTGAGACGATGTTACGTCCCAAATGGCACCCTATTCCCTATATAGTGCACTACATTTCACCTTATTCCCTATAAAGTGCACTACATTTCACCTTATTCCCTATAAAGTGCACTACATTTCACCTTATTCCCTATAAAGTACACTACATTTCACCTTATTCCCTATAAAGTGCACTACATTTCACCTTATTCCCTATAAAGTGCATTACATTTCACCTTATTCCCTATAAAGTGCACTACATTTCACCTTATTCCCTATAAAGTGCACTACATTTCACCCTATTCCCTATATAGTGCACTTCATTTCACCCTATTCCCTATATAGTGCACTACATTTCACCTTATTCCCTATATAGTGCACTGCATTTCACCCTATTCCCTATATAGTGCACTACATTTCACCCTATTCCCTATATAGTGCACTACATTTCACTCTATTCCCTATATAGTGCACTGCATTTCACCTTATTCCCTATATGGTGCACTACATTTCACCTTATTCCTTAAATAGTGCACTACATTTCACCCTATTCCCTATATAGTGCACTACATTTCACCCTATTCCCTATATAGTGCACTACATTTAACCTTATTCCCTATATAGTGATGCCTTGATAAGCTCCTTTCCTGAGGACGGCTCACCTCTCACAGTTCTGGGCGACTTTAACCTCCCCACGTCTACCTTTGACTCATTCCTCTCTGCCTCCTTCTTTCCACTCCTCTCCTCTTTTGACCTCACCCTCTCACCTTCCCCCTACTCACAAGGCAGGCAATACGCTTGACCTCATCTTTACTAGATGCTGTTCTTCCACTAACCTCATTGCAACTCCCCTCCAAGTCTCCGACCACTACCTTGTATCCTTTTCCCTCTCGCTCTCATCCAACACTTCCCACACTGCCCCTACTCGGATGGTATCGCGCCGTCCCAACCTTCGCTCTCTCTCCCCCGCTACTCTCTCCTCTTCCATCCTATCTTCTCTTCCCTCTGCTCAAACTTTCTCCAACCTATCTCCTGATTCTGCCTCCTCAACCCTCCTCTCCTCCCTTACTGCATCCTTTGACTCCCTATGTCCCCTATCCTCCAGGCCGGCTCGGTCCTCCCCTCCCGCTCCGTGGCTCGACGACTCATTGCGAGCTCACAGAACAGGGCTCCGGGCAGCCGAGCGGAAATGGAGGAAAACTCGCCTCCCTGCGGACCTGGCATCCTTTCACTCCCTCCTCTCTACATTTTCCTCCTCTGTCTCTGCTGCTAAAGCCACTTTCTACCACTCTAAATTCCAAGCATCTGCCTCTAACCCTAGGAAGCTCTTTGCCACCTTCTCCTCCCTCCTGAATCCTCCCCCCCCCCTCCTCCCTCTCTGCAGATGACTTCGTCAACCATTTTGAAAAGAAGGTCGACGACATCCGATCCTCGTTTGCTAAGTCAAACGACACTGCTGGTTCTGCCCACACTGCCCTACCCTATGCTCTGACCTCTTTCTCCCTCTCTCTCCAGATGAAATCTCGCGTCTTGTGACGGCCGGCCGCCCAACAACCTGCCCGCTTGACCCTATCCCCTCCTCTCTTCTCCAGACCATTTCCGGAGACCTTCTCCTTACCTCACCTCGCTCATCAACTCATCCCTGACCGCTGGCTACGTCCTCCCGTCTTCAAGAGAGCGAGAGTTGCACCCCTTCTGAAAAAACCTACACTCGATCCTCCGATGTCAACAACTACAGACCAGTATCCCTTCTCTCTTTTCTCTCCAAAACTCTTGAGCGTGCCGTCCTTGGCCAGCTCTACCGCTATCTCTCTCAGAATGACCTTCTTGATCCAAATCAGTCAGGTTTCAAGACTAGTCATTCAACTGAGACTGCTCTTCTCTGTATCACGGAGGCGCTCCGCACTGCTAAAGCTAACTCTCTCCTCTGCTCTCATCCTTCTAGACCTATCGGCTGCCTTCGATACTGTGAACCATCAGATCCTCCTCTCCACCCTCTCCGAGTTGGGCATCTCCGGCGCGGCCCACGCTTGGATTGCGTCCTACCTGACAGGTCGCTCCTACCAGGTGGCGTGGCGAGAATCTGTCTCCTCACCACGCTCTCACCACTGGTGTCCCCAGGGCTCTGTTCTAGGCCCTCTCTTATTCTCGCTATACACCAAGTCACTTGGCTCTGTCATAACCTCACATGGTCTCTCCTATCATTGCTATGCAGACGACACACAATTAATCTTCTCCTTTCCCCCTTCTGATGACCAGGTGGCGAATCGCATCTCTGCATGTCTGGCAGACATATCAGTGTGGATGACGGATCACCACCTCAAGCTGAACCTCAGCAAGACGGAGCTCCTCTTCCTCCCGGGGAAGGACTGCCCGTTCCATGATCTCGCCATCACGGTTGACAACTCCATTGTGTCCTCCTCCCAGAGCGCTAAGAACCTTGGCGTGATCCTGGACAACACCCTGACGTTCTCAACTAACATCAAGGCGGTGTCCCGTTCCTGTAGGTTCATGCTCTACAACATCCGCAGAGTACGACCCTGCCTCACACAGGAAGCGGCGCAGGTCCTAATCCAGGCACTTGTCATCTCCCGTCTTGATTACTGCAACTCGCTGTTGGCTGGGCTCCCTGCCTGTGCCATTAAACCCCTACAACTCATCCAGAACGCCGCAGCCCGTCTGGTGTTCAACCTTCCCAAGTTCTCTCACGTCACCCCGCTCCTCCGCTCTCTCCACTGGCTTCCAGTTGAAGCTCGCATCCGCTACAAGACCATGGTGCTCGCCACGGAGCTGTGAGGGGAACGGCACCTCAGTACCTCCAGGCTCTGATCAGGCCCTACACCCAAACAAGGGCACTGCGTTCATCCACCTCTGGCCTGCTCGCCTCCCTACCACTGAGGAAGTACAGTTCCCGCTCAGCCCAGTCAAAACTGTTCGCTGCTCTGGCCCCCAATGGTGGAACAAACTCCTCACGACGCCAGGACAGCGGAGTCAATCACCACCTTCCGGAGACACCTGAAACCCCACCTCTTCAAGGAATACCTAGGATAGGGTAAGTAAGGGTAAGTAATCCTTCTCACCCCCCTTCTCACCCCCAACAAGATTTAGATGCAAGTGGCTGTTCCACTGGTTGTCATAAGGTGTATGCACCAATTTGTAAGTCGCTCTGGATAAGAGCGTCTGCTAAATGACTTAAATGTAAATGTAAATGTAAATGTACTACATTTAACACTT
>NW_026279675.1:0-12500 GCF_023373465.1 Oncorhynchus keta
CATGGCTATGGTAGTTGTCATAGTAACAGCAGGTGTGTGCGAGGTGATGTAGGTTGATTGGTGGTGGTACTCATGCTTCCTGTTAATCAGGAGATATGTAGCAAGACCAGGTGACAATAATGCCATGGATGTTTCCCTGTTGCTCTGAAATGTTCCAAATCATAGTGTTTGAACACTCTTTTGTTTATTATTGAACCCTCAAAAGGACAAGACGATACAACTTTCGAAACAAGTCCTTTTTTGAAAGGGCCTAACAAGGTGGTCTGAAAGGGCCTACCAAGGTGGTCTGAAAGGGCCTACCAAGGTGGTCTGAAAGGGCCTACCAAGGTGGTCTGAAAGGGCCTACCAAGGTGGTCTGAAAGGGCCTACCAAGGTGGTCTGAAAGGGCCTACCAAGGTGGTCTGAAAGGGCCTACCAAGGTGGTTTGAAAGGGCCTACCAAGGTGGTCTGAAAGGGCCTACCAAGGTGGTCTGAAAGGGCCTACCAAGGTGATTTGAAAGGGCCTACCAAGGTGGTTTGAAAGGGCCTACCAAGGTGGTCTGAAAGGGCCTACCAAGGTGGTTTGAAAGGGCCTACCAAGGTGGTCTGAAAGGGCCTACCAAGGTGGTATGAAAGGGCCTACCAAGGTGGTCTGAAAGGGCCTACCAAGGTGGTCTGAAAGGGCCTACCAAGGTGGTCTGAAAGGGCCTACCAAGGTGGTCTGAAAGGGCCTACCAAGGTGGTCTGAAAGGGCCTACCAAGGTGATTTGAAAGGGTCTACCAAGGTGGTCTGAAAGGGCCTACCAAGGTGGTCTGAAAGGGCCTACCAAGGTGGTCTGAAAGGGCCTACCAAGGTGGTCTGAAAGGGCCTACCAAGGTGATTTGAAAGGGCCTACCAAGGTGGTCTGAAAGGGCCTACCAAGGTGGTCTGAAAGGGCCTACCGAGGTGGTTTGAAAGGGCCTACCAAGGTGGTCTGAAAGGGCCTACCAAGGTGATTTGAAAGGGCCTACCAAGGTGATTTTAAAGGGCCTACCAAGGTGGTCTGAAAGGGCCTATCAAGGTGGTCTGAAAGGGCCTATCAAGGTGGTCTGAAAGGGCCTACCGAGGTGGTTTGAAAGGGCCTACCGAGGTGGTTTGAAAGGGCCTACCGAGGTGGTTTGAAAGGGCCTACCGAGGTGGTTTGAAAGGGCCTACCGAGGTGGTTTGAAAGGGCCTACCAAGGTGGTTTGAAAGGGCCTACCGAGGTGGTTTGAAAGGGCCTACCGAGGTGGTTTGAAAGGGCCTACCAAGGTGGTCTGAAAGGGCCTACCAAGGTGGTCTGAAAGGGCCTACCGAGGTGGTCTGAAAGGGCCTACCAAGGTGGTCTGAAAGGGCCTACCAAGGTGGTCTGAAAGGGCCTACCAAGGTGGTCTGAAAGGGCCTACCAAGGTGGTCTGAAAGGGCCTACCAAGGTGGTCTGAAAGGGCCTACCAAGGTGATTTGAAAGGGCCGACCAAGGTGGTTTGAAACGTGGCTTGAAATATCCGATTCCATGTGGCATTTGGCTGTTCAGACGGCATGAAAAATAACAGATTGGAATCGGACATGCAAAAAAAAAAGGATTTGAGTCACTTCAGAATGTCAATGTGAACAAGGCTCAACCAGCATGCCTACACAAGCTTTATTCTGGAGACTACCTCAGCAATGGGAACAAGGCTCAACCAGCATGTCTACACAAGCTTTATTCTGGAGACTACCTCAGCAATGTGAACAAGGCTCAACCAGCATGTCTACATGCTTCTATTCTGGAGACCACCTCAGCAATGTGAACAAGGCTCAACCAGCATGTCTGGTCAAGCTTTATTCTGAGACCACCTCAGCAATGTGAACAAGGCTCAACCAGCATGTCCACAAGCCATTCTGAGACCACCCTCAGCAATGGGAACAAGGCTCAACCAGCATGTCTACACAAGCTCATTCTGAGACCACCCCAGCAATGTGAACAAGGCTCAACCAGCATGTCTACACAAGCTTTATTCTGGAGACCACCCCAGCAATGGGAACAAGGCTCAACCAGCATGTCTACACAAGCTTCACCTCCTGGAGACCACCTCAGCAATGGGAACAAGGCTCAACCAGCATGCCCACACAAGCTTTATTCTGAGACCACCTCAGCAATGTGAACAAGGCTCAACCAGCATGTCTGGCTAATAAGCTTTATTCTGGAGACCACCTCAACAATGGGAACAAGGCTCAACCAGCATGTCTACACAAGCTTTATTCTGAGACGGTCTCAGCAATGGGAAAGGGTGGAGGAGGAAAAGGTTCTTCATTCACATGAATGTTCTCATTCAGACAAGGAAAAGGCTGTATGCTGACAACATTCTCCAGAGGAAACATGCTGAGTGAAGTGTTCTGTAAGTTGTAACAACGGGGCCTGTGTTGTTTTCACAAAGCCTCGTACAGTAGGAGTGTTGACCAGCTTGGCCTTTAGATCATAATGGATCGGGAGACCTGATCCTAGATCAGCACTCCTACTCTAACACATACACTTTATGAGTAATGGGCAAAGAGAAACAACAAGTAACAGTATGAAATAATTCAAGTTAAACCTACAACACCACAATGTCTTCCATCTAACAGTAGCCGCAACAAAATGCACTCATTGTTAATGCCAATCATGTAAATGTTGTGATGTGGATCACACAGTAATCTATTGTACTGTATGTAGATGAACACAACCACAGTATGTTAAGATAAACACATCACACCTGATTATGTAGGTCCCTGTATCACTACTGAGTGTGTGTGTGTGTGTGTGTGTGTGTGTGTGTGTGTGTGTGTGTGTGTGTGTGTGTGTGTGTGTGTGTGTGTGTGTGTGTGTGTGTGTGTGTGTGTGTGTGTGTGTGTGTGTTTAACTATACATGAGGGGACCAGAAGTCTCCACAAGAATAATAAACAAACAAAATGTGACCAACTGGGGACATTTAGTTGTTTCTTAGGGTTAAGGTTAGAAATAGTGTTAGGGTTTGGAATTACGTTAAGGGCTAGAGTTAGGAGCTAGGGTTAGGTTAGGGTCAGGTTTTTGGTTAGGTAAGAGCACGGGTTAGGTTAGAATTACGTTAAGGGTTGTGAGTTAGGAGCTAGGTTAGGTTAGGGTCAGGTTTTCGGTTAGGGTAAGAGTACGGGTTAGGGTTAGGGTTAGAATTACGTTAAGGGTTAGAGTTAGGAGCTAGGGTTAGGTTAGTGTCAGGTTTCGGTTAGGGTAAGAGTACGGGTTAGGTTTAGGATTAGGGTTAGGTTTAGGGTTAGGTTTAGGGGTTAGGGAAAATAGGATTTTGAATGGGACTGAATTGTGTGTCCCCACAAGGTTGGCTGTACAAGACTGTGTGTGTCTGTGGAAAAGGAGGGCCGAACAGGCCTCCATTAACATCGACGGGGCTGTAGTGGAGCGGGTCGAGAGTTTCAACTTCCTTGGTGTCCACATCACCAACGAACGATCATGGTCCAAACATACCAAGACAGTGGTGAAGAGGGCACAACAACACCTCCCCCCCCCCAGGATTTGGCATGGGTGCCCAGATCCTCAAAAAGTTCTACAGCTGCATCATCGAGAGCATCCTGGCCGGTTGCATCCCTACCTGGTACGGCAACTGCTCGGCATCTGACCGTAAGGCACTACAGACGGTATTGAGTACGGACAAGTACATCACTGGGGCAAAGCTTCCTGACATCCAGCACCTCCATACAAGGCAGTGTCAGAGGAAAGCCCCCAAAATTGTCAAAGACTCCAGTCACCCAAGTCATAGACTGTTCTCTCTGCTACCACACGGTAAGCGGTACCGGAGCGCCAAGTCTAGGACCAAAAGGCTCCTTAACAGCTTCTACCCCAAAGTCATAGACTGTTCTCTCTGCTCCCACACGGTAAGCGGTACCGGAGCGCCAAGTCTAGGACCAAAAGGCTCCTTAACAGCTTCTACCCCCAAGTCATAGACTGTTCTCTCTGCTACCACACGGTAAGCGGTACCGGAGCGCCAAGTCTAGGACCAAAAGGCTCCTTAACAGCTTCTACCCCAAAGTCATAGACTGTTCTCTCTGCTACCACACGGTAAGCGGTACCGAGCGCCAAGTCTAGGACCAAAAGGCTCCCTTAACAGCTTCTACCCCAAGTCATAGACTGTTCTCTCTGCTACCACACGGTAAGCGGTACCGGAGCGCCAAGTCTAGGACCAAAAGGCTCCTTAACAGCTTCTACCCCCAAGTCATAGACTGTTCTCTCTGCTACCACACGGTAAGCGGTACCGGAGCGCCAAGTCTAGGACCAAAAGGCTCCTTAACAGCTTCTACCCCCAAGTCATAGACTGTTCTCTCTGCTACCACACGGTAAGCGGTACCGGAGCGCCAAGTCTAGGACCAAAAGGCTCCTTAACAGCTTCTACCCCCAAGTCATAGACTGTTCTCTCTGCTACCACACGGTAAGCGGTACCGGAGCGCCAAGTCTAGGACCAAAAGGCTCCTTAACAGCTTCTACCCCCAAGTCATAGACTGTGTTCTCTGCTACCCCACGGTAAGCGGTACCGGAGCGCCATGTCTAGGTCCAAAAGGCTCCTTAACAGCTTCTACCCCCAAGTCATAGACTGTTCTCTCTGCTACCACACGGTAAGCGGTACCGGAGCGCCAAGTCTAGGTCCAAAAGGCTCCTTAACAGCTTCCACCCCCAAGTCATAGACTGTTCTCTCTGCTACCACACGGTAAGCGGTACCGGAGCGCCAAGTCTAGGTCCAAAAGGCTCCTTAACAGCTTCCACCCCCAAGTCATAGACTGTTCTCTCTGCTACCCCACGGTAAGTGGTACCGGAGCGCCAAGTCTAGGTCCAAAAGGCTCCTTAACAGCTTCTACCCCCAACCATAAGACTGATGAACAATTCATCAAACGGCCACCAGACTATTTACATTAACCCCTTGTTATTGTTATGTCATTTTCTTGTGTTCTTTATTTTAGAAATTGTTTTACTTTTTAAAATTTTCTTAACTCTTTCTATAACTGCATTGTTGGTTAAAGGCTTGTCAGTAAGCGTTCCACAGTAAGGTCTACACCTGCTGTATTCGGCACATGTGACACAAACTATTTGATTTGATGTGTGGGTGGTGTGTACTTGCAACCACATTCTCTCCATTTCTCCTAACATTAAACAAACTGCTTCAAAGCTTCCGGCTGCGGTGTTCCATGAAATCCTGTTTGGCAACACACACATACCTGAGAAATGACTTTCATATGTTCTCATTCACTCACTTGACAGGTCGGTGAACTAGAAGTAAGGTGAAGTTGCCACTACTTGGGTCAGTTTGACATTTCTCCCACTAATGGTTAAGGTTAGGATCGGGGGAGGGAAGCTGATCCTAGATCTGTACCTAGAGGAAACTTCAGCCCAGAGCGGTAAACTACCCAGGGGAATCCCTGTAGGTATAAATAGACATGTACATGACATTGTGGAGGCTACCTGCCGCCCTGTGACCTCACATTAACACACTGTCATATATGTAACATACGGTATATGACATCGGCCCAGGTTTAACATGGCATCATACTTCTGTAACAATATACTGTATTGACACAATCCTTTTCACCGGTTTTATTTGACCTTGATTTAACTAGGCAAGTCAGTTAATAAGAACACATTCTGATTTAGAATGACGGACAAAACCAAACCGGACCAGGACATCGATGTGATTGTGTGTTGTTTTAAGACCCAGTTGTACAAAGGGAGGAAATGTGTCATGGTTTGACTGCCTGACTAACTGACTGCCTGGACTAACTGACTGCCTGACTGACTGACTGCCTGACTCACTGACTGACCGACTTGCTGATTGGGTGGCTCTGACTGCCTGACTAACTGACTGCCTGACTGACTGATTGGGTGGCTCTGACTGGATGACTCACTGGCTGACTGCCTGACTGCCTGACTGACTGACTTGCTGATTGGGTGGCTCTGACTGGATGACCACTGGCTGACTACTGCCTGACTGACTGACTTGCTGATTGGGTGGCTCTGACTGATGACTCACTGGCTGGGGTTGGACTGACTGACTTGCTGATTGGGTGGCTCTGACTGGATGACTCACTGGCTGACTAACTGACTGACTGACTTGCTGATTGGGTGGCTCTCACTGGATGACTCACTGGCTGGGACTGCTGACTGATGACTCACCGCCCGACCGCCTGACTGACTGGACTTGCTGATTGGGTGGCTCTGACTGGATGACTCACTGGCTGACTGGTTGACTGACTGGGCAAAGATGGGTGGGTCCAAAATGACTCAGTCTCAGTGACCCGATAAACAAACTGAACCAAGCAGCCCTGAGTCCAGTTCATCCTGTTATGTGCTGCCAACATGCTGAGGGATTTGTTCATTCATCACAATGGAATAGATCCCCCTTTATCTTCTGTGTGCTGTTTTAATGGGAGGTTGTACGCATCCACAAAGGGGGAAAATAGCCTAACTTTAATTGACATGACAGAATGTTTCTGTGTAATAGGGAAACTGTCAGTCTGTCTAATACAGGGTGTTACGTCATCAGAATTCATAGCCTACGGATGATCCCCTCGTTTACGGGATGATGACGTGGATGATGACGGGAGAAGTTTGTTGATCCCCTGTTTACGTGATGATCCCCCAAGTTTACGTAATACGTGGATGGAATGATCCCCTGTTTACGTGGATGATCGTTCAATGACGTGGATGATCCCCCAAGTTTCAACAATGATATACGTGATGTCAGTTTACATGTGATCCCCAAGTTTAATGGGATTCAAGTTTATGGACCCCCAAGTTTACGTGGATGATCCCCAAGTTTACGTGGATGATCCCCAAGTTTACGTGATGATCCCCTCTGTATGACAACACCGTGGAGGTTTACGTGGATGATCAGCGCCAAGTTTAGTGATTTACATAATAACGAAATAAAAGGTTAAATATGTTCCAAGTGATTTACATTTAAGAAATATGTTCCCACGCATAAGACACGTGATCGTATATAAAACGTAAGCAAGGTTTGAAATTATTACGTTTTAGTCAAAATGATATATGTTTGGGCTTCTTGCGGTCAATTTGCAGTCTACAACTTATGTGTAATTATGTTCAGGCCTCTCGACAATCCTCTCAACAAAAATATCGTCCCGCGGTTGAATCTAGTTGATGATCACTCCTCTATAAGTTTAAACACTCACTTCCATATGCCCCTGCTGATGCACGGACGCACACAAACACACACACTTTATTTCTCACTCCGCTGAGACACGCCTCTAATAATCAGTCCTTTATTCGGGAAATCCATCCATTCTCTCTATTGAATCACCGCCTCTCCGCTAAACTCCCCAGACGCATTTGAAGTTCTCTGATCAATTACTATATAGATTACTTTCCCATTAAAAAAAAATGGCTTCATGAGTTAGATGCTTAGCTCACATTTGAGATACATAGGCCGGGGCTATCACTATCCCAATAATAAACCATTACAACACAGTCATTAGTCCTGCGTTATTCAGTTCATCACTATGTCGTTACACCATTATTGAACAGTATATACCCACAGTTCACCTTGGTAGCTTCTTGGATCAGCCTACGAATGACCTCCTTGATGTGCGGTCCGTTCTCTTTTGGCGGGTGTGAACCGCCACGCGTGTGACCCCCTTGAACAAACCCCGGTTTGGCCAACCGAAGATCCAACGGCGGCACCTCTGTATCCGACATCTGCGGCCAGTACGTCGAATGATGCCCCGAGTTCGCTTTGGAACCGTCGGGTTTCGCCTTTAATGCTCCGCACTTCTCTTCATCTTCAGTGTCATATTCTTTGAAAGTGTTCCTTATCGTTTTAATATCACGGGCCGAGGAAAGTCTTTCACTTTGTCCTCTTTCAGTCGCATTTTGAAAGCGCCGTCACCGTTTTTGAGCAGTTGTTCAACCGCCGCGCGTTGTTCTTCGCTGTAGTAAAACTCCGGTTTGGACTCGGGACGTTCTCTTTGATGTGGCCGTCCTCCATGCATGTTAGCTGGGACTCGGCCATGGCTGGTCACCGCTAGACTGAAGCCTATGGGTAAAGTCGCACAACCGCTGATTTTAAACGGATCCGGAAGATACACGGTTACTTACCTACCTACCTACCTAGGCTACCTGTGTGACGTTTGACTTTGACAGCTAACCTCAAATGCTGCGTTCAGAAATCTGGGAACTTGGAACTCGGAAGTCTCCGACTGCAGTGCGTTCAATACAACTGGGAACTCGTTGAAAAAAACGAGCTCCGTCTGCGTCATCAAATCTGAATTCCAAGTCAGAAACTCGGGCATCCTCGAGCTACTTGAATTCCGAGTTGGATGATGATTCAAAAGCGCATTATTTACCCAGTTCCCAGTTATCGTGAACGCGGCATTACCACCAGAGCGGAACGATAAATACCTTATTATATGACGGAAATCACCCTATGGAAAGCGCCCAACGCGTATGTGGCTATCATGCACGTGACTGTCAGACTGTGATTATTGTTGGACTTCCCGAACAACCCAGATATTTGTGGCTCTTCCTGGAATTGGTGTGATTCCACAGTTAGTTGATCCAAGACTATTGCTCTCACACAAGTCAAACTCTAAATGAATGGTAGCTATGTTGCAACATTGATTAACATTTATACAGGGCTTACAGAAAATACATTTATTTGATAATCATACAGTAATAATTGTGTTCTGAAGTTGTAAATAGTTGTGTTATCCTGACATAAGCCTACGGTATGGTAAAATACATCGATAATAAACCAGAAAGAAAGTTACAATACATATATTTAATGCTAAAGCTAATCATTATGTTCTCTCTCTCTCTCTCTCTCTCTCTCTCTCTCTCTCTCTCTCTCTCTCTCTCTCTCTCTCTCTCTCTCTCTCTCTCTCTCTCTCTCTCTCTCTCTCTCTGTCTCTCTCTCAGAAATATAGTTGTTATTGTTAGGAGGCAGGAAGCCTAGAGGTTAAGACTGTTGGGTCAGTAACCCGAAGGTCATTGATTTGAATCCCTGAGTGAAAAATCTGTCAATATTCCTTTGAACAAGGCACTTAACCCTAATTGCTCCTTTAAGTTGCTCTGGATAAGAACGTCTGCTATAATGAATGAAGATACTTATTTGGCTCTAAATGCCATGTTCTCTCTCATACAGGGTTGGTGTAGTTGGAAGGGAACACTCCCGCTTGTCCCCTCAGTCTTCCTTTCCACCATGACATGTCGAACACTCCAGCACCTCGATGATGTCACCGGCCTTAAAGCTCAGCTCGTCCTTCTCCTCGGCGTTGAAGTCATACTGAGCTCTCACCTGCATCAGACCACCGCCCCCGTGGTCACGGCCGCACGCTGGAACACAGGCACACACACAGGGTTGATTAGACACGCAGCTTCATTCTATACATACACACACATGCATGGAGGCACACACACACACACACACACACACACACACACACACACACACACACACACACACACACACACACACACACACACACACACACACACACACACACACACACACACACACACACACACACACACAGGAGGGATTTGGTTGTAGAGAGCATACTACCTGTGGTGGGGGTATAGGGTCTGGTGTGCGGGGCAGGGGTTGTTGAGGCTGGGGCATGGGGCAGGAGATGGTGAGGCTGGGGTATGCTGGGCAGGGGCTGGTGAGGCTGGGGTATGCTGGGCAGGGGCTGGTGAGGCTGGGGCATGCTGGGCAGGTGAGGCTGGGGTATGCTGGGCAGGGGCAGGTGAGGCTGGGGTATGCTGGGCAGGGGCAGGTGAGGCTGGGGTGCGCGGGGCAGGGACTGGTGAGGCTGGGGCTGAGAGGATGGGGCTGATGTCCTGGTCTGGCCAAATCCCTTCTCCTTGGAAGAAAAGTGAAATTAGAGACAGAGAGCACTGTCATAACTTTTCTTTTGATTCGATAAACCGATAATGAACAGTTTTAGCTATTTATCAAGCTTGAAGTACCTACACCATCATTTAGTGAACAGGGGATCCTCCATAGTTCTACTCCTGCCTGTGTTTCTGTGTCCAGCAGATAGATGCTGTTTAGAGACAGAGTTGTTCATATAGTACTCCACCAGCTCCTTTATTAACTACGTATAAGCCCTTCATAAACCCCTTATAAACCCTTTATAAATACTTATAACTGGTACCTGTGTTTCTGTGTCCAGCAGATAGATGCGGCTGTGTTTAGAGACAGAGTTGTTCATGTAATAGTTCACCAGCTCGTTGAAGGAGCTGAACTTCTCAGACCAGAGGTAATACTGCCCCCTGGTGTCTGCCATCACCTTGAAGTGCTGCACGTCTGCCTCATGTCTGGGAGAGGTAGGTAGGTAGGTAGGTAGGTAGGTAGGTAGGTAGGTAGGTAGGTAGGCAGGTAGGATAGGTAGGTAGGTAGGTAGATAGATAGATAGATAGATAGATAGATAGATAGATAGATAGATAGATAGATAGATAGATAGATAGATAATAGATAGATAGGTAGGTAGGTAGGTAGGTAGGTAGGTAGGTAGGTAGGTAGGTAGGTAGGTAGGTAGGTAGGTATATTGATATGATGCAAATATGTCAATGATGTCGTGTATATTAATCAGCTTTTTAATGTAAAGAAACACACACTGACCTAACGGATATGGAGAAATCTCCTGGGGAGCTCTGGCTGCCCCTGATCAGAAAGGATCCTATAGGCTGAGTCATGAGAGACTCCTGGGCCTCACTCGACTAGCACTCTCCTGGTACCAGCTAGAGATGGGGGAGAGGGGGAGGGAGGAAGAGAGAGGGGATAAGGAGAGGGGAGGAAGAGAGAGGGGGAGAAGGGGTGGGAGTGAGAGGGAGAGGGAAGAGAGAGGGTGAGAAGGGGGAGGGGAGAGGGGAGAGGGAGGAAGAGAGAGGGTGAGAAGGGGAGGGGGGAGAGGGAGAGCAGTAAACAAAATAGTATTTAGTATTTTTCATAACATCGGATTGTGTTCACACCTGCTTACACATTACATTACATTTACATTACATTTAAAATACACACAGACATCACATAGCCGACACACACTGACACACAGTATGTTTGGATTGTCTTGGGTAATAAGTATGACCTAGGTAGGTGATTGTCTTGGGTAATAAGTATGACCTAGGTAGGTGATTGTCTTGGGTAATGGGCATGACCTGTAGATTGTCTTGGGTAATGGGTATGACCTGGGTAGGTGATTGTCTTGGGTAATAAGTATGACCTGGGTAGGTGATTGTCTTGCAATAAGTATGACCTGGGTAGTGATTGTCTTGGGTAATAAGTATGACCTAGTAGGTGATTGTCTTGGGTACAAGTAAGACCTGGGTAGGTGATTGTCTTGTAATAAGTATGACCTGGGTAGGTGATTGTCTTGGGTAATAAGTATGACCTGGGTCTTGGGTAATAAGTATGACCTGGGTAGGTGATTGTCTTGGGTAATAAGTATGACCTGGGTCTTGGGTAATAAGTATGACCTGGGTAGGTGATTGTCTTGGGTAATAAGTATGACCTGGGTCTTGGGTAATAAGGTGAGGTGATTGTCTTGGGGTGACCTGGGTCTTGGGTAATAAGTATGACCTGGGTAGGTGATTGTCTTGGGTAATAAGTATGACCTGGGTCTTGGGTAATTATCTTGAGGTGATTGTCCATATGACCTGGGTAAAGGTGAATGTCTTAGGTAATAAAGTATGACCTGGGAAGGTGATTGTCTTGGGTAATAAGTAAACCTGGGTAGGTGATTGTCTTGTAATAAGTATAATGGGTAGGTGATGACTATGACCTGGGTAGGTGAATGTCTTAGGTAATAAGTATGACCTGGGAAGGTGATTGTCTTGGGTAATAAGTATGACCTGGGTAGGTGATTGTCTTGAGTAATAAGTATGACATGGGTAGGTGATTGTCTTGGGTAATAAGTATGACCTGGGAAGGTGAATGTCTTGGGTAATAAGTATGACCTGGGAAGGTGATTGTCTTGGGTAATAAGTATGACCTGGGTAGGTGAATGTCTTGGGTAATAAGTATGACCTGGGAAGGTGAATGTTGATGTAGTTACGTGGTATGAATCCCTTCTTTCCATGTCGCTCAGCCATCAACCAGTCATCATTGGTGCCCAAGATCTACAGAGAACACACACACGCACATACTTATACTTTGCCTTAGCACGCACGCACACGCACATACGCACGCACAGTTAGAATGGAGAAGTACTGTAGCCTACTATTGACATAAGTCCCAGAGTGCAAACAGGAAATGCTGTGGATACCGTATGACTTATACATGTTTGCCATTTGACCGTCTCACAACATAACTTACTGAATGCTATAACAAAGGCCTGTGACCAACATGTCAGCACCTATCAACTAACAATGGGTTTGCAAGACAGTGTTGCATGGAGTATTTCTTCCGACATAAGGGTTGTCTACTTATGTTTACTATGTGCCCTTGCTAGGGTACACTAGTAGTGTGGAAGGGGATTGCTGTCCTCTTTA
>NW_026279676.1:0-20932 GCF_023373465.1 Oncorhynchus keta
GTTCTTAACTGACTTGCCTAGTAAAATAAAAAATAAAAGGAGGGATTGTGCGTTCCTGGTGTAACTCGGTCAGTTGTTGCCATCCTGTACCTGTCCCGCAGGTGTGATGTTTGGATGTACCGATCCTGTGCAGGTGTTACACGTGGTCTGCCACTGCGAGGACGATCAGCTGTCCGTCCTGTCTCCCTGTAGCGCTGTCTTAGGCTTCTCACGGTACAATCTATTGCCCTGGCCACATCTGCACATCTGCAGTCCAGCATGCCTAAACCACATTCACGCAGATGAGCAGGGACCCTGGGCATCTTTCGTTTGGTGTTTTTCAGTGTCAGTAGCCTCTTTAGTGTCCTAAGTTTTCATAACTGTGACCTTAATTGCCTCACCGTCTGTAAGCTCTTAGTGTCTTAACGACCATTCCACAGGTGCATGTTCATTAATTGTTTATGGTTCATTGAACACGCATGTGAAACGGTGTTTAAACCCTTTATAATGAAGTTCTGTGAAATTATTTGGATTTGACAAATTATCTTTGAAAGACAGGGGCCTTTCTTTTTGCACAGGTTAACATTCAGTACCAGTCAGAAGTTTGGACACACCTACTAATTGGGTTTTTCTTTTATTTTATACTATTTTCTACATTGTAGAATAATTTATGAAGAAATCAAAACTATGAAATGCCACATGGAATCATGTAGTAACCAAAATGTTAAACAAATCAAAATATTCTTCAAAAGTAACCACCTTTGGCTTGATAACAGTTTTACACTCTTGGCATTCTTCAACCAGCTTCACCTGAAATGCTTTTCCATGTCTTGAAGGAGTTCCCATATGCTGAGCACTTTTGGCTGTTTTCCTTCACTCTGTCCAACTCAACCCAAACCATCTCATTTGGGTTGAGGTCGGGATGATTGTGGAGGCCAGTTCATCTGACGCAGCACTCCATCGCTCTCCTTCTTGGTAAAATAGCCCTAAACAGCCTGGAGGTGTGTTAGGTCATTGTCCTGTTGAAAAACAAATTATAGTCCCACTAAGCACAAACCATGCTACAGCCATGCTGGTTAAGCTGCGTGAATTCAAAATAAATCACAGACAGTGTCACCAGCAAAGCACCCCACCACCTCCGTGCTTCCACGATGTGAACAACACATGCAGAGATCATCCGTTCACCTTCTCTTCATCTCACAAAGACACTGCGGTCGGAACAAAAAATCTCAAATTTGGGCTCATCGGACCAAAGGACAGATTTGTGTTTCTTGGCCCAAGCAAGTCTCTTCTTATTATTGGTGTACTTTAGTACTGGTTTCATTGCAGCAATTTGACCATGAAGGCCTGATTCACACAGTCTCCTCTGAACAGTTGATGTTGAGATGTCTCTTACTTGACTCCTGAAGCATTTATTTGGGCTGCAATCTGAGTCTGGTTACTAATGAATGTATCCTCTGCAGCAGAGGTAACTCTGGGTCTTCCTTTCCTGTAGTGGTCCTCATGAGAGCCAGTTTCATCATAGTGCTTGATGGTTTTGCGACGGCACTTGAAGAAACTTTTCAAAGTTCTTAATCTTCCGGATTGACTGACCTTCATGTCTTAATGTAATGTTGGACTGTCGTTTTCTTGGCTTATTTGAGCTGTTCTTGACATAATATGGACTTGGTCTTTTACCAAATAGGGCTATCTTCTGTATACCACCCCCTACCTTGTCACAACAGATTGGCTCAAAGCATGAAGGAAAAGAAATTCCACAAATTAACTTTTAACAAGGCACACCTGTTAATTTAAATGCATTCCAGGTGACTACCTCATGAAGCTGATTTGAGAGAATGGCAAGAGTGTGCAAACTGTCATCTGTTTGTTTGTGGCAGCACCATTTCACCGAGTCATATTCCTGTACATTAAATATTTTATTTTATTTAACCTTTGTTTATCTAGGCAGGTCAGTTAAGAACAAATTTTTATTTAAAATGACTGCCTACCAAAATGCCTCCTGCAGGGACAGGGGCCTAGGATAAAAAAAAAAAAAAAATAAAATATATATATATATATATATATAGAGACAAACACACATCACAAGAAGAGAGACACAACCCCTGCATAGGAGACCTTAGACAACATAGCAAGGCAGCAACACATGACAACACAGCATGGTAGCAACATGACAACATGGTAGCAGCACAAAAACATGGTACAAACATTGGGCAAAGTCAACAGCACAAAGGTCAAGAAGGAAGAGACGACAATACATTATACAAAGCAGCCACAACTGTCAGAAGAGTTTCTATGATTGAGTCTGAATGAAGAGATGGAGATAAACGTCCAGTTTGAGTGCTGGTTGCAGCTTGTTCAGGCGCTAGCTGCAGTGAACTGAAAAGAGGGAGCGACAGGGATGTGTGTGCTTTGAGACCTTTAACAGAATGTGAATATATTTGTAGAATAAAGATGATTTGTTCATCTGTCTATCTGCCCACCTGTCTGTCTTTGTCTGCCTGCCTTCTGTCTATCTGCCTCTGTCTGACTGGGCATTCAAATTGAGGAGTCAGGAAAGTGCAGGGAGTCTCTTAGCGACCGCCTGATGAGACCAAACCTCCTGTCTGTCAGCTTAGCTGTGAGGCTCAGAATACACTGAGGAGACACTGAAGGCAGTCACACACACACTGGCACGATCGGGCGGTAAGAGGAAAGATTCCTGCTGCTGAGGTTCTTCTGTACACACTACTGTGGGTTTTAGGTCTTGAATGAAATCACTCTGTATAGTCTGTCTTGGGGGATATAACTTGATTTACTGCCTGTCATATAAAGTTATGATTCCATTCATATTTTCGTCTTTGTGTTCCTCAGTCTTGAAACTGGAATTTAACGGTGTTCATACAGCCATGGATATTGCTGTTCCATGTTTACAAAAGCTATTTGTCAGCTGTATGATCACACTCACTGTGGAGTGCGGGTGATGGGCTTTGGGAATCAGGCTGTATAGGAGAGGGGGAGGGTGGCTGGTGGAAGATGGCAGTAGCGGTGTGTAGATGTAGGAGAACACCAGGAATTGGGTGAGTGTAAGGAGGAAAAGATGTATGGTTGAGAGAGAGGCAACATCAGGGAGTGTGGGGGGTGGGTGTGTGACGTGGTATGAAGCAACATCTTGGTATGGTGGGGGCGTGACGGAGTATATGAAGCAACATCAGGGAGTATGGTTGGGGGTGTGACGTGGTATGAAGCAACATCTATGGTTGTGGGGGGTGACGGGTATGAAGCAACATCAGGGAGTATGGTTGGGGGTGTGACGTGGCATGAAGCAACATCTTATGGCTGTGGGGGTTCGTGGTATGAAGCAACATCAGGGAGTGTGGGGGTGGGTGTGACGTGGTATGAAGCAACATCAGGGAGTATGGTGGGGGGTGACGTGGTATGAAGCAACATCTTAGGGTGGGGGTGACGTGGTATGAAGCAACATCAGGGGATGGTCAGGAAGGGGACGTGGTATGAAGCAACATCAGGGAGTGTGGGGGTGGTGGGTGGCGTGGTATGAAGCAACATCAGGGAGTGTTGGGGTGTGATGGTAGCAGAAGCAACACCGGGAGTATGGTTGTGGGGGTGACGTGGTATGAAGCAACATCAGGGATGGGGGTGGGTGCGTGGTATGAAGCAACATCTGGATAAGAGCGTCTGCTAAATGACGTGGTATGAAGCAACATCAGGAAGTATGGTTGTAAGACGTGGTAGGAAGCAACAGCAGGGAGTATGGTTGTGGGAGGGGGTGACGTAGTATGAAGCAACATCAGGGAGTATGGTTGTGGGAGGGGTTGGTGACGTGGTTTGAGCAGCAACATCAGGGAGTATGGTTGTGGGAGGAGGTGGCGTGGTATGAAGCAACATCAGGAGTATGGTTGTGGGAGGGGGGTGAAGTGGTATAGCTAACATCAGGGAGTATGGTTGTGGGAGGGTGATGTGGTATGAAGCAACATCAGGAGTATGGTTGTGTGGGGGGGTGACGTGGTATGAAGCAACAACAGGAGTATGGTTGTGGGAGGGTGATGTGGTATGAAGCAACATCAGGAGTATAGTTGGAGGGGGGGTTGGCGATAGTATGAAGCAACACAGGGAGTATGGTTGTGGGAGGGGTGACGTGGTATGAAGCAACATCCAGGGGAGTATGGTTGTGGGAGGGGGTGATGTATGAAGCAAACATCCAGGGAGTATGGTTGTGGGAGGGGAGTGATGTGGTATGAAGCAACATCAGGAGTATGGTTGTGGAGGGTTAGTGATGGTTGAAGAAAACATCAGGAGTATGGTTGTGGGAGGGTGATGTGGTATGAAGCAACATCAGGGAGTATGGTTGTGGGAGGAGGGCGTGGTATGAAGCAACAACAGGAGTATGGTTGTGGAGGAGGACGAGGCATGAAACAACAGGAGTATGAAGCCAGGAGGAGGAGGTGGCGTAGTATGAAGCAACATCAGGAGTATGGTTGGGGAGGGGGTGGGCGTGGTATGAAGCAACATCCAGGGTGTATGGTTGTGGAGGAGGTGATCGTGGTATGAAGCAACATCAGGGAGTATAGTTATGGGAAGGAAGTGATATTATGACAACATCAGGGTATGGTTGGGAGGAGGTAGCGTGGTATGAAGCAACATCAGGAGTGTGGGGGTGGTATGAAGCAACATCAGGGGAGTATGGTTGTGGGGGTGATTTGGTATGAAGCAACATCAGGAGTATGGTTCAGGGAAGTGGCGTGGTATGAAGCAACATCAGGGGAGTATGGTCAGGAGGGGGGTCGTGGTATGAAGCAACATCAGGGAGTGTGGGGGGTGGTGGGTGACGTGGTATGAAGCAACATCAGGGGAGTATGGTTGTGGGGGTGGCGTGGTAGGAAGCAACACCGGGAGTATGGTTGTGGGGGGTGACGTGGTATGAAGCAACACAGGGAGTGTGGGGGTGGGGTGGTGACCAATTTGTAAGTCGCTCTGGATAGAGCGTCTGCTAAATGATCTAAATGTAAATGTAATGTATGAAGCAACATCAGGGAGTATGGATTGTGGGGGGAGTGACGGGTAGGAAGCAACGGGGAGTATGGTTGTGGGAGGGTGGTGACGTGGTATGAAGCAACATCAGGGAGTATGGTTGTAGGGAGGGTTGGTGACGTGGTTTGAAGACAACATCAGGGAGTATGGTTGTGGAGGAGGTGACGTGGTATAAAAGCAACATCAGGAGTATGGTTGTGGGAGGTTGGTGACGTGGTTGAAGCAACATCAGGAGTAAGGTTGTGGGAGGGTGATGTGGTATGAAGCAACATCAGGGGTATGGTTGTGTGAAGTGAAGATAGTATAAAGCAACAACAGGGAGTATGGTTAATGGAGGAGTGATGTGGCATGAAGCAAACATCAGGGAGCATGTGGTTGTGGAGGGGCTGCGTGGTATGAAAGCAACATGGGAGTATGGTGTGGGAGGGGGGTGATCGTGGTATGAAGGAACATCAGGGAATAGGAGGGGGTGATGTGGTATGAAGCAACATCAGGGAGTATGGTTGTGGGAGGAGGTGATGTGGTATGAAGCAACATCAGGAGTATGGTTGTGGGAGGGTTGGTGACGTGGGTTGAAGAAACATCAGGAGCATGGTTCAGGGAGTGGGGGATGTGGCATGAAGCAACATCAGGGAGTATGGTGTGGGAGGAGGTGACGTGGTATGAAGCAACAACAGGAGTATGGTGTGGGAGGAGGCAGGCGTGGTATGAAGCAACAACAGGAGTATGGTTGTGGGAGGAGGACGTAGTATGAAGCAACATCAGGAGTATGGCTGTGGGAAAGTGAATGGCATGAAACAACATCAGGGTGTATGGTCAGGAGGAGGGAGGTGACGTGGTAGAAGCTAAACATCAGGAGTATGGTTGTGGAGGGAGGTGATGTGGTATGAACAACATCAGGAGTATGGTCAGGAGGAGGTGACGTGGCATGAAGCAACATCAGGGAGCATGGTTGTGGGAGGGGGGGTGACGTGGTATGAAGCAACATCAGGGAGTATGGTTGTGGGAGGGGGTGACGTGGTATGAAGCAGCAACAGGAGTATGGTTGTGGGAGGGGAGGTGACGTGGTATGAAGCAACATCAGGAGTATGGTTGTGGGAGGGAGGTGATGGTAGGCTACAACATCAGGGAGTATGGTTGTGGGAGGGGGTGTGACGTGGTATGAAACAACAACAGGGAGTATGGTTCAGGAGGAGGTGACGTGGTATGAAGCAACATCAGGAAAATGGTTGTGGAGGGGGCAAATGGATGAAGCAACATCAGGGGAGTATGGCTGTGGGAGGAGGTGACATGGTTGAGCAACATCAGGAGCATGGCTGTGGGAGGAGACGGCATGAAGCAACATCAGGGAGTATGGTTGTGGGGGAGGGGGTGTGACATGGTATGAAGCAACATCAGAGAGCATGGCTGTGGGAGGGGGTGACATGGTATGAAGCAACAACAGGAACTATGGTCGTAGGAGGGGTTGGTGACGTGGGATGAGGCAACATCAGGGAGTATGGTTGTGGGAGGGGTTGTGACGTGGTATGAAACAACACCAGGGAGTATGGTTGTGGAGAAGTGACGTGGCATAGCTAACATCAGGAGCATGGCTGTAGGAGGGGGTGATGTGGTCATGAAGCAACATCAGGGAGTATGGTTAGTGGGAGAGGAGGTGATGTGGTAGGTGAAGCAAACATCAGGAGTATGGTTGTGGGAGGGGTTGGTGACGTGGTTGAAGCAACATCAGGAAGTATGGTTGTGGGAGGGAGTGACGTGGTATGGAAGCAACATCTGGGGAGTATGGTTGTGGGAGGGGGTGACGTGGTATGAAGCAAACATCAGGGATTATGGTTGTGGGGAGGGGTGATGTGGTATGAAGCAACATCCAGGAGTATGGTTGTCGGGAGGGAGGAGGGTGGCATGAGCAATGATCAGGAGTACAGGAGGAGTTGGTGACGTGGTTGAAGAAAGCCAACATCAGGGAGTATGGCTGTGGAGGGGTGATGTGGTATGAACAAACAGGAAGCATGGTTAATGGAGGATTGGTGACGTGGATTGGCTTTCTTTATCAGGAGTATATGAATTGTGGAGGGTGATGTGGTATGAAGCAACATCAGGGAGTACAGTTATTAATGGGAAGTGACTGGTATGAAGCAACAATAGGAGTATAGTTGTAGGAGAAGTGATGGTATGAAGCAACATCAGGGAGTATGGATTGTGGGAGGGGGTTAGCGTGGTATGAAGCAACATCGGGAAATATGGTCAGGAGGAAGTGATGGGTATGAAGCAACATCAGGGAGTATAGTTGTAGGGGAGTGGAGATGGCGTGGTGGCGAAGCAACATCAGGAGTATGGTTAAGGAGGGGGTGACGTGGGTTGAAGCAACAACAGGGAGTATGGTTGTGGGAGGGAGATGATGTGGTATGAAGCAACATCAGGAGTATGGTTGTGGGGGTGACGTGGTATGAAGCAAACAACAGGAGTATGGTTCAGGAGGGGATGATGTGGTATGGCAACATCAGGAGTATGGTTGTGGGGGGCGGGGGCCAAACAACAGGAGTATGGTTGTGGGGAGGGGTGATGTGGCTAAACATCAGGGAGTATGGTTGTGGAGGGGGGCGGGTATGAAGCAACACTGGGAGTATGGTTGTGGGGAGGGGGTTGCGTGGTATGAAGCAAACACTGGAGTATGGTTGTGGGAGGAGGGCGTGGTATGAAACAACATCAGGAGTATGGTTGTGGGAGGTTGGGTGGACGTGGTTGAAGCAACATCAGGGGAGTATGGTTGTGGGAGTGGAGATGATGTGGTATGAAGCAACATCAGGGAGTATGGTTGTGGGGGTGACGTGGTATGAAGCAACAACAGGGAGTATGGTTGTGGGAGGGGATGATGTGGTATGAAGCCAACATCAGGGAGTATGGTTGTGGGGGGGGCGTGGTATGAAGCAACAACAGGAGCATGGTTGTGGGAGGGGTGATGTGGTATGAAGCAACATCAGGGAGTATGGTTGTGGGAGGGGGTTGACGTGGTATGAAGCAACATCGGGAGTATGGTTGTGGGAGGGTGACGTGGTATGAAGCAACATCAGGAGTATGGTCAGGAGGGGGTGATGTGGCATGAAGCAACATCAGGAGCATGCTGTAGGGGGGTGATGGTATGAAGCAACAACAGGGAGTATGGTTCAGGAGGGGGATGTGGGTATGAAGCAACATCAGGAGTATGGTTCAGGATGGGGGTTGAGCGTGGGCAGCAACATCAGGAGTATGGTCAGGAGGAGGTGATATGGCATGAAGCAACAAAGGAATATGGCTGTGGAGGGGGTGACATGGCATGAAGCCAAACATCAGGAGTATGGCTGTGGGAGGGGAGTGATGTGGCATGAAGCAACAAAAGGAGCATGGTCAGGATGGAGGAGTGATTAGCATGAAACAACATCAGGGAGCATGGTTGTGGAGGAGGATAAGACGTGGTATAAGCCAAACAACAGGAGCATGGTCAGGAGGAGAAGTCGTAGTATAAGGCCAACATCAGGGAGTATGGTTGTAGGAGGTGACGGGTATGAAGCAACATTAGGGGTGTATGTTTGTGGGAGGAGGTGACGTGGCATGAAGCAACATCAGGGAGTATGGTTGTGGGAGGAGGTGATGTGGTATGAAGCAACATCAGGAGTATGGTTGTGGGAGGAGGACGTGGTATGAAGCAACATCAGGAGTATGGTCAGGAGGAGGGATCGTGGCATGAAGCAACATCAGGGAGTATGGTTGTGGGAGGGGGGACGTGGTATGAAGCAACAACAGGGAGTATGGTTGTGGAGAGGGGGTGTGGCGTGGTATGAAGCAACAACAGGGAGTATGGTTGTGGGAGGAGGTGAGCGTGGTATGAAGCAACATCAAAGAGTAATATGGGGAGGAGGGGTGTGACGTGGTATGAAGCAACATCAGGAGTATGGTTGTGGGGAGAGGGAGGTGATCGTGGTATGAAGCAACATCAAAGAGTATGGTTGTGGGAGAGGGGTGTGGACGTGGTATGAAGCAACAACAGGAGTATGGTTGTGGGGAGGGGAGGTGATTAGTATGAAGCAACATCAAAGAGTATGGTTGTGGGAGGGGGGTGTGGCGTGGTATGAAGCAAACATCAGGAGTATGGTTGTGGGAGGGAGGAGTGACGTGGTATGAAGCAACAACAGGGAGTATGGTTGTGGGAGGAGGTGACATGGTATGAAGCAACATCAGGAGTATGGATTTGTGGGAGGAGGTGGACGTGGTATGAAGCAAACATCAGGGAGTATGGTTGTGGAGGAGTGACGGGTGGTATGAAGCAAAACTTAGGTGTATGGTTGTGGGAGGGGAGTGACGAGGTATGAAGCAACATCAGGAGTATGGTTGTGGGAGGAGTGATGTGGTATGAAGCAACATCAGGAGTATGGTTGTGGGAGAGGAGGTGACATGGTATGAAGCAACATCAGGAGTATGGTTGTGGGAGGAGGTGATCGCAGGTATGCCAACATCAGGGAGTCATGGTTGTGGGGAGGGGTGTGACATGGTATGAAGCAACATCAGGAGTATGGTTGTGGGAGGGGTGACATGGTATGAAGCAACAACAGGAATATGGTTGTGGAGGGGTTAGTGACGTGGGATGAGGCAACATCAGGAGTATGGTTGTGGGAGGGTTGTGACGTGGTATGAAACAACATCAGGAGCATGGTTGTGGGAGGGGGTTACGTGGTATGAAGCAACATCAGGAGTATGGTTGTGGGAGGGGGGGGTTACGTGGTATGGAAAGCAACATCAGGGGTGTATGGTCAGGGGAGGGGTGAGTATGAAGCAACATCAGGGAGTATGGTTGTGGGAGGGAGGGGTCGTGGTATGAAGCAACAACAGGAGTATGGTTGTGGGAGGAGGTGATCGGGTATGAAACAACATCAGGGAGTATGGTTCTGGGAGGGGGGGGGTTTCACGTGGTATGAAGCAAACATCAGGGGAGTATGGTTGTGGAGGGGAGGTGGCGTGGTATGAAGCAACATCAGGGAGTATGGATTTGTGGGAGGAGTAACGTTGTATGAATCAACACTCAGGAGTATGGTTGTGGGAGGAGGTGATGTGGTATGGAAGCAAACATCAGGAGTATGGTTGTGGGGGGAGGTGATGTGGTATGAAGCAACATCAGGAGTATGGTTGTGGAGGGGAGGTGATGTGGTATGAAGCAACATCCAGGAGTATGGTTGTGGGAGGGGGTGACGTAGTATGAAGCAACATCAGGAGTATGGTTGTGGGAGGAGGTGACGTATATGAAGCAACATCAGGAGTATGGTTGTGGGAGGAGGGTGACGTGGTATGAAGCAACATCAGGTAGTATGGCTGTGGGAGGAGGTGACTTGGTATGAAGCAACATCAGGAGTATGGCTGGGGAGGGGGTTCACGTGGTATGAAGCAACATCAGGAGAGTATGGTTGTGGGAGGGGAGGTGGACGTGGCTTACAACAACAGAGATTATGGTTTTGGGAGGGGAGGTGACGGGTATGAAGCAACATCAGGGGAGTATGGTTGTGGGAGGGGGTGACGGTGGTATGAAGCAACAACAGGAGTATGGTTAGGAGGGGGGTGATCGTGGCATGAAACAAACATCAGGAGTATGGTTGTGGGATGGGGAGGCGGACGTGGTACAATAAACAACAGGGAGTATGGTCAGGAGGAGGGAGGTGATGTGGTATGAAGCAACAACAGGGTGTATGGTGTGGAGGGGGTGATGTGGTATGAGGCAACAACAGGGAGCACAGGGTGGGAGGGGGGACGTGGCATGAAGCAACATCAGGGGAGTATGGTTGTGGGAGGGAGGTGATGTGGCATGGCTCAACATCAGGAGTATGGCTGTGGGAGGGGGGTGACGGGTATGAAGCAACATCAGGGAGTATGGTTTTGGGAGGGGAGATGACGTGGTATGAAGCAACATCAGGAGTATGGTTGTGGGAGGAGGACGTGGTATGAAGCAACATCAGGAGTATGGTTGTGGGAGGAGGTGATGTGGTATGAAGCAACATCAGGAGTATGGATTACAGGGAGGAGGTGATGTGGTATGAAGCAACATCCAGGGAGTATGGTTGTGGGAGGGGGTGACGTGGTATGAAGCAACATCAGGAGTATGGTTGTGGAGGAGGTGATGTAGTATGAAGCAACAACAGGGGAGTATGGTTGTGGAGGAGGTGATCGTGGTATGAAACAACATCAGGAGTATGGTTGTGGGAGGAGGACGTAGTATGAAGCAACATCAGGAGTATGATTGTGGGAGGAGGTGACATGGTATGAAGCAACATCAGGAGTATGGTTGTGGGAGGAGGTGACGTTGTATGAAGCAACATCAGGGAGTATGGTTGTGGGAGGAGGTGATGTGGTATGAAGCAACATCAGGGAGTATGGTTGTGGGAGGGAGGCACGTGGTATGAAGCAACATCAGGGGAGTATGGTTGTGGGAGGGAGGTGACTTGGTATGAAGCAACATCAGGAGTATGGTTGTGGAGGGGGGTTACGTGGTATAATAATATATGCCATTTAGCTGACGCTTTTATCCAAAGCGACTTACAGTCATGTGCATACATTCTACGTATGGGTGGTCGGGAATCAACCCACTACCCTGGCGTTACAAGCGCCATGCCTACCAACTGAGCCACAGAAGGACGCAACATCAGGAGTATGGTTGTAGGAGGAGGTGACGTGGTATTAAGCAACAACAGAGATTATGGTTTGGGAGGAGGTAACGTGGTATGAAGCAACATCAGGAGCATGGATTGGGGAGGGGGGTGACGTGGTATGAAGCAACATCAGGGAGTATGGTTTTGGGAGGAGATGCGTGGTATGAAGCAACATCAGGAGTATGGGTGGGAGGAGGTGACGTGGCATGAAGCAAACATCAGGAGTATGGCCAGGAGGAGGTGATGTGGTATGAAGCAACATCAGGAGCATGGTTGTGGAGGGAGGTGATGTGGCATGAAGCAAACATCAGGAGTATGGTTGTGGGAGGGGTGACGTGGTATGAAACAACAACAGGGAGCATGGTTGTTGGAGGGGTGACGTAGTATGAAGCAACAACAGGGAGCATGGTTGTGGAGGAGGTGATGGTATGAAACAACATCAGGGAGTATGGTTGTGGGAGGAGGTGGCGAGTATGAAGCAACAACAGGGAGTATGGTGAGGAGGGTGACGTGGCATGAAGCAACATCAGGAGTATGATCAGGAGGAGGTGACATGGCATGAAGCAAACATCAGGGAGTATGGTGTGGAGGAGTGACGTGGTATGAAGCAACATCAGGGAGTATGGTTGTGGGAGGAGGTGACGTTGTATGAAGCAACATCAGGGAGTATGGTTGTGGGAGGAGGTGATGTGGTATGAAGCAACATCAGGAGTATGGTTGTGGGAGGAGGTGACGTGGTATGAAGCAACATCAGGGAGTATGGTTGTGGGAGGAGGTGACTTGGTATGAAGCAACATCAGGAGTATGGTTGTGGGAGGGTTTACGTGGTATGAAGCAACATCAGGGGAGTATGGTTGTGGAGGAGGTGACGGTGCATTACAAACAACAGAGATTATGGTTTTGGGAGGAGGTGATCGGCATGAAGCAACATCAGGAGTATGGTTGTGGGAGGGGTGGCAGTGGTATGAAGCAACAACAGGAGTAAGTGGGAGATGAGCGTGGTATGAAACAACATCAGGAGTATGGTTGTAGGAGGAGGTGGCAGTGGTATGAAGCAACATCAGGGAGTATGGTTGTGGGAGGAGGAGGTGATGTGGTATGGAGAAACACAACAGGGTGCATGGTGTGGGAAAGTGATGTGGTATGAACAACAACAGGGGAGCATGGTTGCGGGAGGGGGTAACGATGAGTTAGAAGCAACATCAGGAGTATGGTTCAGGAGGAGGTGATGGCATGAAACAACATCAGGAGTATGGTTGTGGAGGGGTGACGTGGTATGAAGCAACATCAGGAGTATGGTTTTGGGAGGAGATGGCGATGGTATGAAGCAAACATCAGGAGTATGGTCAGGAGGAGGTGACGTGGTATGAAGCAACATCAGGGAGTATGGTTGTGGGAGGAGGTGATGTGGTATGAAGCAACATCAGGAGTATGGTTGTGGGAGGGAGGTGATGTGGTATGAAGCAACATCAGGGAGTCTGGTGTGGGGGGGGTGACGTGGTATGAAGCAACATCAGGAGTATGGTGTGGGAGGAGTGACGAGCATGAAGCAACAACAGGGAGTATGGTTGTGGGAGGGAGGTGACGGGTATGAAACAACATCAGGAGTATGGCTGTGGGAGGAGGTGACGTAGTATGAAGCAAACAACAGGAGCCATGGATTGTGGGAGGGGGTGACATGGTATGAAGCAACATCAGGAGTATGATTGTGGGAGGAGGTGACATGGTATGAAGCAACATCAGGAGTATGGTTGTGGGAGGGGAGGTGACGTGGTATGAAGCAACATCAGGAGTATGGCTGTGGGAGGAGGTGAAGCTGTATGAAGCAACATCAGGAGTATGGTGTGGGAGGAGGTGATGTGGTATGAAGCAACATCAGGGAGTATGGTTGTGGGAGGAGGTGACGTGGTATGAAGCAACATCAGGGAGTATGGTTGTGGGAGGAGGTGACTTGGTATGAAGCAACATCAGGAGTATAGTTGTGGGAGGGGGTTACGTGGTATGAAGCAACATCAGGAGTATGGCTGTGGGAGGAGGTGACGTGGTGATTACAACAACAGAGATTATGGTTTTGGGAGGAGGTGACGTGGTATGAAGCAACATCAGGAGTGTGGTTGTGGGAGGGGGTGACGTGGTATGAAGCAACAACAGGGGAGTATGGTTGTGGGGGGGGGTGACGGGTATGAAGCAAACATCAGGGAGTATGGTTGTGGAGGAGGTGATGTGGTATGAAGCAACATCAGGAGTATGGTTGTGGGAGGGGGTGACGAGTATGAAGCAACATCAGGAGTATGGTTGTGGAGGAGGTGATCGAGCATGAAGCAACATCAGGAGTATGGTTGTGGGAGTGGGGGGTGACGTGGTATGAAGCAACATCAGGTAGTATGGTTGTGGGAGGAGGTGACTTGGTATGAAGCAACATCAGGGGAGTATGGTTGTGGGAGGGGTTACGTGGTATGAAGCCAACATCAGGAGCATGGTTGTGGGAGGGGTGACGTGGTATGAAGCAACATCAGGAGCATGGTTGGGAGGAGGAGTGACGTAGTATGAAGCCAACATCAGGAGTATGGCTGTGGAGGAGGTGACGTGGTATGAAGCAACAACAGGAGTATGGTTGTGGGAGGAGGAGGAGGTGATGTGGTATGAAGCAACAACAGGGTGTATGGTTGTGGGAGGGGAGTGATGTGGTATGAAGCAACAACAGGAGTATGGTTGTGGAGGGGGTGACGTGGTATGAAGCAAACAACAGGAGTATGGTTGTGGAGGAGGTGACTTGGTATGAAACAACATCAGGAGTATGGTCAGGGGGGGGTTACGTGGTATGAAGCAACATCAGGAGCATGGCTGTGGAGGAGGTGACGTGGCATGAAGCCAAACAACAGGATTATGGTTTGGGAGGAGGTGACGTGGCATGAAGCAACATCAGGGGAGTATGGTTGTGGAGGGAAGGTGGCGTGGTATGAAGCAACATCAGGAGTATGGTCAGTGGGAGGGGTGACGTGGTATGAAGCAACATCAGGGAGTATGGTTGTGGAGGGGAGGTGACGTAGCATGAAGCAACATCAGGAGTATGGTTGTGGGGGGAGGTGACATGGCATGAAGCAACATCAGGGAGTATGGTTGTGGGAGGAGGTGACGTGGCATGAAGCAACATCAGGAGTATGGTTGTGGGAGGAGGTGACGTGGTATGAAGCAACATCAGGAGTATGGTTGTGGAGGAGGTGATGTGGTATGAAGCAACATCAGGAGTATGGTTGTGGGAAGGAGGTGATGTGGTATGAAGCAACATCAGGAGTATGGTGTGGGAGGGGGTGGCGTGGTATGAAGCAACATCAGGAGTATGGTTGTGGGAGGAGGTGATGTGGCAGCAACATCAGGAGTATGGTTAGGAGGAGGGTGACGTAGTATGAAGCAACATCAGGGAGCATGGTTGTGGGAGGAGTGACGGGTATAAAAGCCAAACATCAGGTAGCATGGCTGTGGGAGGAGGTGACTTGGTATGAAGCAACATCAGGGAGTATGGTTGTGGGAGTGGGGGTTACATGTGGTATGAAGCAACATCAGGGAGTATGGTTGTGGGAGGGGGGGGTGACGTGGTATGAAGCAACATCAGGGAGTATGGTTGTGGGAGGAGGACGTAGTATGAAGCAAACATCAGGGAGTATGGTTGGATAAGATCGTGGTATAAATAACAACAGGAGTATGGTCAGGAGGAGGAGGAGTGGATAATGGCATGGCAACAACAGGGTGTATGGTCAGGAGGAGTGATGTGGCATAAACTCAACAACAGGAGTATGGTCAGGGGAGGGGGTGACGTGGCATGAAGCAACAACAGGAGTATGGTGTGGGAGGAAGTGACGTGGTATGAAACAACACAGGGAGTATGGTTGTGTGGGAGGGTTACGTGGTATGAAGCAACATCAGGGAGTATGGCTGTGGGAGGAGGTGACGTGGCATGAACAACAACAGGATTATGGTTTGGGAGGAGGTGGCGTGGTACAGCTAAACATCAGGAGTATGGCTGTGGAGGGGAGGTGACGGGTATGAAGCAACATCAGGAGTATGGTTGGAGGGGGGGTGACGTGGTATGAAGCAACATCAGGGAGTATGGTTGTGGGGGGAGTGACGTAGTATGAAGCAACATCAGGAGTATGGCTGTGGAGGGAGGTGACATGGTATGAAGCAACATCAGGAGTATGGTTGTGGGAGCGAAACATCAGGGGTATGGTTGTGGGAGGAGGACGTGGTATGAAGCAACATCAGGGAGTATGGTTGTGGGAGGAGGTGATGTGGTATGAAGCAACATCCAGGGAGTATGGTTGTGGAAGGAGGTGATGTGGTATGGCAACATCAGGAGTATAGGTCAGGAGGGTGGCGTGGTATGAAGCAACATCAGGGAGTATGGTTGTGGGAGGACATAGCATGAAGTGTATGGTGGAGGAGGAGGTGCGTGGAAGCAACATCAGGGAGTATGGTTGTGGGAGGAGGTGCGTGGTATGAAGCAACATCAGGAGTATGGTTGTGGGAGGAGGGTGATGTGGTATGAAGCAACATCAGGTAGTATGGTTGTGGGAGGGAGGTGATATGGTGGGGAGGAAGCGTGGTATGAACAACAACAGGAGTATGGTTGTGGGAGGGTGGCGTGGTATGAAGCAACAGGGGAGTATGGTTGTGGGAGGGGTGATGTGGTATAAACAACATCAGGGAAGTATGGTTGTGGGAGGAGGTGGCGTGGTATGAAGCCAAACATCAGGAGTATGGTTGTGGGAGGGAGGTGGCGTGGTATGAAGCAACAACAGGAGTATGGTTGTGGGAGGGGGTGGCGTGGTAGAAACAACATCAGGAGTATGGTTGTGGGGGAAGGTGTGACGTGGTATGAAGCAACAACAGGAAATATGGTTGTGGGAGGGGTTAGGACGTGGATGAGGCAACATCAGGAGTATGGTTGTAGGAGTGATAGTATAGCCAACATCAAAGTTATGGTTGTGGGAGGGGGTGACGTGGCATGAAGAAACATCAGGGAGCATGGCTGTGGGAGGAGTAACGTGGTATGAAGCTAAACAGGAGTATGGTTGTGGAGGAGGTGGCGTGGTATGAAGCAACATCAGGAGTATAGTTGTGGGAGGAGGTAGCGTGGTATGAAGCAACATGGGGAGTATGGTTGTGGAGGGTTGGTGCGTGGTGCGAAGCAACATCGTATATGGCTGTGGGGAGGAGTAGCGTGATATGAAGCAACATCGGGAGTATGGTTGTGGGAGGGGTGGCAGCGTGGTATAAAAGCCAACATCAGGAGTATGGTTGTGGGAGGAGGTGACGTGGTATGAAGCAACATCAAGGAGTATAGTTGTGGGAGGGTAAGCGATTAGTATGAAACAACATCAGGGAGTATGGTTGTGGGAGAAATTGGCGTAGTAGCGAAGCAACACTGGGAGTATGGTTGTGGGAGGGGGGCGTGGTATGAAAACAACATCAGGGAGTATGGTTGTGGGAGGAGGTGCGTGGCATGGCTAACATCAGGGGAGGCACAGGAGGGGTGCGTAGTATGAAGAAACATCAGGAGTATGGATTTGTGGGAGGAGATGCGTGGTATGAAGCAACAACAGGAGTATGGTTGTGGGAGGAGGTGACATGGTGAAGCAACATCAGGGAGTATGGCTGTGGGAGGGGGGTGACGTGATACGGCCAACATCAGGAGTATGGTTGTGGGAGGTGGTGATGGTATGAAGCAACATCAGGTATGGTTGTGGGAGGAGTGATGTGGTATGAAAGCAACATCAGGAGTATGGTTGTGGGAGGGGGTGATGGTATGAAGCAACATCAGGAGTATGGTTGTGGGAGGGGGTGATGTGGTATGAAGCAACATCAGGGAGTATGGTTGAATTAGGGAGGGTCGACTGAAGCACAGAACAACAACAGAGAGAGAGGTGGAGGGAGGAGAATAGAACAGTATGGTTGTGGAGGAGGGTGACGTGGTATGAAGCAACATCAGGTAGTATGGTTGTGGGAGGAGGTGACTTGGTATGAAGCAACATCAGGAGTATGGTTGTGGGAGGAGGTTACGTGGTATGAAGCAACATCAGGGAGTATGGTTGTGGGAGGGAGTGACGTGGTATGAAGCAACATCAGGGAGTATGGTTGTGGGAGGAGGTGACGTAGTATGAAGCAACATCAGGGAGTATGGTTGTGGGAGGAGGTGACGTGGTATGAAGCCAACAACAGGGAGTATGGTTGTGGGAGGAGGAGGAGGTGATGTGGTAGTATGAAGCAACAACAGGGTGTATGGTTGTGGAGGAGGGTGATGTGGTATTAAGCAACAACAGGGAGTATGGTTAGGAAGGGGTGATCGCATGAAGCCAACAACAGGAGCATGGTCAGGAGGAGGTAAGCGTGGTATGAAACAACATCAGGAGTATGGTTGTGGGAGGGGGGTTACGTGGTATGAAGCAAACATCAGGAGTATGGTTAGGGAGGGAAGGTGACGTGGTATAAAACTCTAAACAACAGGATTATGGTTTGGGAGGAGGTGACGTGGTATGAAGCAACATCAGGAGTATGGTTGTGGAGGAGGTGACGTGGTATGAAGCAACATCAGGGAGTATGGTTGTGGGAGGGGGGTGGCTGGTATGAAACAAACATCAGGGAGTATGGTTGTGGGAGGAGGTGACGTAGTATGAAGCAACATCAGAATATGGCTGTGGGAGGGGGAGGTGACATGGTATGAAGCAACATCAGGAGTATGGTTCAGGAGG
The DNA here is from genome assembly GCF_023373465.1 of Oncorhynchus keta. Classification (NCBI taxonomy): domain Eukaryota; kingdom Metazoa; phylum Chordata; class Actinopteri; order Salmoniformes; family Salmonidae; genus Oncorhynchus; species Oncorhynchus keta. The sequence continues at coordinate 18,422 of NW_026279676.1, forward strand.
GAGGTGACGTGGCATGAAGCTGACCCAGGGAGTATGGCTGTGGGAGGAGGTGGACGTGGTATGAAGCAACATCAGGGAGTATGGTTGTGGGAGGAGGTGATGTGGTATGAAGCAACATCCCAGGGAGTATGGTTGTGGGAGGGTGGCGTGGTATGAAGCAACATCAGGGAGTATGGTTGTGGGAGGGGGGTGGCGTGGTATAACAAACATCAGGAGTATGGCTGTGGGAGAAGTGACGTGGCATGAAACAACATCAGAGTATGGTTGTGGAGGAGCGTGACGTAGCATGGCCTTTATCAAGGAAGTATGGCCAGGAGGAGGTGATAGTATAAACTCTTTAACAACAGGAGTATGGTTAATGGAGGGAGGAGGAGGATGTGGTATAAACTCAACAACAGGGTATGATTGTGGGAGGAAAGTGAAGATGGTATAAACTCTAAACAACAGGGATATGGTTATGGGAAGGCAGGCGTGGCATGAAACAACAACAGGAGTATGGTTGTGGGGAGGAGGTGGGTATGAAACAACATCAGGAGTATGCTTGTGGGAGGGTTACGTGGTATGAAGCAACATCAGGAGCATGGCTGTGGGAGGAGGTGACAATGGTATAGCCAACAACAGGGATTATGGTTTGGGAGGAGGTGACGTGGCATGAAGCAACATCAGGGAGTATGGTTGTGGGGAGGGTGGCGTGAGTATGAAGCAACATCAGGGAGTATGGTTAATGGGAGGGTGACGTGGTATGAAGCAACACAGGGAGTATGGTGTGGGAGGAGGTGACGTAGTATGAAGTAACATCAGGAGTATGGTTGTGGAAGGGGGAGGTGACATGTGGTATGAAGCAACATCAGGAGTATGGTTGTGGGAGGAGGTAGCGTGGTAGAAGCAAACATCAGGAGTATGGTTGTGGGAGGAGGCAGATCGTGGTATGAAGCAACATCAGGAGTATGGTTGTGGAGGAGGTGATGTGGTATGAAGCCAAACATCAGGAGTATGGTTGTGGAAGTGGATGATGTAGTATGAAGCTGATCAGGGAGTAGGTTGTGGGAGGGGCGTGGTATGAAGCAACATCAGGGAGTATGGTTGTGGGAGGGGGTGACGTGGCATGAAACAACATCAGGAGCATGGATTATTGGAGGAGGTGACGTGGTGAAACAAACATCAGGGAGTATGGTTGTGGGAGGGTGACGTGGCGAAGAAACATCAGGAGTATGGCTGTGGGAGGAGATGATAGTATGGAAGCAACAACAGGAGTATGGCTGTGGAGGAAGTGACATGGTATGAAGCAACATCAGGGAGTATGGTTGTGGGAGGGGGTGACGTGATATGAAGCAACATCAGGAAGTATGGTTGTGGGAGGGTGACGTGGTATGAAGCAACATCAGGAGTATGGTTGTGGGAGGGATGATGTGGTATGAAAGCAACATCAGGAGTATGGTTGTGGAAGGAGATGATGTGGTATGAAGCAACATCAGGGAGAAGTGGTTGTGGAGGGGTGACGTGGTATGCCAACATCAGGGAGTATGGCTGTGGAGGAGGTGACTTATAGCATGAAGCAACATCAGGAAGTATGGTTGTAGGAGGGAGGTGACAATGGTATGAAGCAACATCAGGGGTATGGTTGTGGGAGGAGGTGGCGTGGTATGGGGTATGGTTTGGGGAGGGTGACGATGGTATGAAGCAACATCAGGAGTATGGCTGTAGGAGGAGGTGACGTGGGTGACGTATGGCGCGGGCAAACATCAGGAACTCTTGTGGGAGGGGAGGTGATTTAAGGAAGCAACATCAGGAGCATTCTCTCAGGAGGAGGTGACGTGAGCAAGAAGCAACAACAGGAGTATGGTTGTGGGAGGGGGTGATGTGGTATGAAGCAACATCAGGAGTATGGTTGTGGGGGAGGGGTGGTGGATCGTGCATGAAGCAACAGGAGTATGGCTGTGGAGGTTGGTGATCGTGATGAAGCAACATCAGGAGTATGGTTGTGGGAGGGAGGTGACGTGGTATGAAGCAACATCAGGGAGTATGGTTGTGGGAGGGAGGTGATGTGGTATGAAGCAACATCAGGGAGTATGGTTGTAGGAGGGGTGACGTGGTATGAAGCAACATCAGGGAGTATGGTTGTGGAGGGGAGGTGACATAGCATGAAGCAACATCAGGAGTATGGTTGTGGGAGGGGAGGTGACGTGGTATGAAGCAACATCAGGGAGTATGGTTGTGGGAGGAGGTGACGTGGTATGAAGCAACATCAGGGAGTATGGTTGTGGGAGGGGGTGACGTGGTATGAAGCAACATCAGGGAGTATGGTTGTGGGAGGAGGTGACGTGGCATGAAGCAACATCAGGGAGTATGGTTGTGGGAGGAGAGGTGACGTGGTATGAAGCAACAACAGGAGTATGGTTGTGGGGAGGGTTGGATGACGTGGCATGAGAGCAAACATCAGGGAGTATGGTTGTGGGAGGGGGTGATGTGGTATGAAGCAACATCAGGAGTATGGTTGTGGAGGGATGGTGG
>NW_026279677.1:0-94739 GCF_023373465.1 Oncorhynchus keta
TTGTATTGTGTTGAGGTGTCTCTGGTCCTGTAGAGTTTCTCTGTATGTGTAATTGTATTGTGTTGAGGTGTCTCTGGTCCTGTAGAGTTTCTCTGTATGTGTAATTGTATTGTGTTGAGGTGTCTCTGGTCCTGTAGAGTTTCTCTGTATGTGTAATTGTATTGTGTTGAGGTGTCTCTGGTCCTGTAGAGTTTCTCTGTATGTGTAATTGTATTGTGTTGAGGTGTCTCTGGTCCTGTAGAGTTTCTCTGTATGTGTAATTGTATTGTGTTGAGGTGTCTCTGGTCCTGTAGAGTTTCTCTGTATGTGTAATTGTATTGTGTTGAGGTGTCTCTGGTCCTGTAGAGTTTCTCTGTATGTGTAATTGTATTGTGTTGAGGTGTCTCTGGTCCTGTAGAGTTTCTCTGTATGTGTAATTGTATTGTGTTGAGGTGTCTCTGGTCCTGTAGAGTTTCTCTGTATGTGTAATTGTATTGTGTTGAGGTGTCTCTGGTCCTGTAGAGTTTCTTGCATGTGTAATTGTATTGTGTTGAGGTGTCTCGGTCCTGTAGAGTTTCTCTGTATGTGTAATTGTATTGTGTTGAGGTGTCTCTGGTCCTGTAGAGTTTCTCTGTATGTGTAATTGTATTGTGCTGAGGTGTCTCTGGTCCTGTAGAGTTTCTCTGTATGTGTGTAATTGTATTGTGTTGAGGTGTCTCTGGTCCTGTAGAGTTTCTCTGTATGTGTAATTGTATTGTATTGAGGTGTCTCTGGTCCCGTAGAGTTCTCTGTATGTGTAATTGTATTGTGTTGTGGTGTCTCTGGTCCTGTAGAGTTTCTCTGTATGTGTAATTGTATTGTGTTGAGGTGTCTCTGGTCCTGTAGAGTTTCTCTGTATGTGTAATTGTATTGTGTTGAGGTGTCTCTGGTCCTGTAGAGTTTCTCTGTATGTGTAATTGTATTGTGTTGAGGTGTCTCTGGTCCTGTAGAGTTTCTCTGTATGTGTAATTGTATTGTGTTGGGGTGTTCTGGTCCTGTCTCTGGTCCTGAGAGTTTCTCTGTATGTGTAATTGTATTGTGTTGTATTGTGAGGTGTCTCTGGTCCTGTAGAGTTTCTCTGTATGTGTAATTGTATTGTGTTCAGGTGTCTCTGGTCCTGTAGAGTTTCTCTGTATGTATGTAATTGTATTGTGTTGAGGTGTCTCTGGTCCTGTAGAGTTTCTCTGTATGTGTAATTGTATTGTGTTGAGGTGTCTCTGGTCCTGTAGAGTTTCTCTGTATGTGTAATTGTATTGTGTTGAGGTGTCTCTGGTCCTGTAGAGTTTCTCTGTATGTGTAATTGTATTGTGTTCAGGTGTCTCTGGTCCTGTAGAGTTTCTCTGTATGTGTAATTGTATTGTGTTGAGGTGTCTCTGGTCCTGTAGAGTTTCTCTGTATGTGTAATTGTATTGTGTTCCAGGTGTCTCTGGTCCTGTAGAGTTTCTCTGTATGTGTAATTGTATTGTGTTGAGGTGTCTCTGGTCCTGTAGAGTTTCTCTGTATGTGTAATTGTATTGTGTTCAGGTGTCTCTGGTCCTGTAGAGTTTCTCTGTATGTGTAATTGTATTGTGTTCAGGTGTCTCTGGTCCTGTAGAGTTTCTCTGTATGTGTAATTGTATTGTGTTGAGGTGTCTCTGGTCCTGTAGAGTTTCTCTGTATGTGTAATTGTATTGTGTTGAGGTGTCTCTGGTCCTGTAGAGTTTCTCTGTATGTGTAATTGTATTGTGTTGAGGTGTCTCTGGTCCTGTAGAGTTTCTCTGTATGTGTAATTGTATTGTGTTGAGGTGTCTCTGGTCCTGTAGAGTTTCTCTGTATGTGTAATTGTATTGTGTTGAGGTGTCTCTGGTCCTGTAGAGTTTCTCTGTATGTGTAATTGTATTGTGTTGAGGTGTCTCTGGTCCTGTAGAGTTTCTCTGTATGTGTAATTGTATTGTGTTGAGGTGTCTCTGGTCCTGTAGAGTTTCTCTGTATGTGTAATTGTATTGTGTTGAGGTGTCTCTGGTCCTGTAGAGTTTCTCTGTATGTGTAATGGTGTATTGTGTTCAGGTGTCTCTGGTCCTGTAGAGTTTCTCTGTATGTGTAATTGTATTGTGTTGAGGTGTCTCTGGTCCTGTAGAGTTTCTCTGTATGTGTAATTGTATTGTGTTGAGGTGTCTCTGGTCCTGTAGAGTTTCTCTGTATGTGTAATTGTATTGTGTTGAGGTGTCTCTGGTCCTGTAGAGTTTCTCTGTATGTGTAATTGTATTGTGTTGAGGTGTCTCTGGTCCTGTAGAGTTTCTCTGTATGTGTAATTGTAGAGTTTCTCTGTATGTGTAATTGTATTGTGTTGAGGTGTCTCTGGTCCTGTAGAGTTTCTCTGTATGTGTAGATTGTATGTGTAATTGTGTGTTGAGGTGTCTCTGGTCCTGTAGAGTTTCTCTGTATGTGTAATTGTATTGTGTTGAGGTGTCTCTGGTCCTGTAGAGTTTCTCTGTATGTGTAATTGTATTGTGTTGAGGTGTCTCTGGTCCTGTAGAGTTTCTCTGTATGTGTAATTGTATTGTGTTGAGGTGTCTCTGGTCCTGTAGAGTTTCTCTGTATGTGTAATTGTATTGTGTTGAGGTGTCTCTGGTCCTGTAGAGTTTCTCTGTATGTGTAATTGTATTGTGTTGAGGTGTCTCTGGTTTCCTGTATGTGTAATTGTATTGTGTTGAGGTGTTCTGGTCTGTAGAGTTTCTCTGTATGTGTAATTGTATTGTGTTGAGGTGTCTCTGGTCCTGTAGAGTTTCTCTGTATGTGTAATTGTATTGTGTTGAGGTGTCTCTGGTCCTGTAGAGTTTCTCTGTATGTGTAATTGTATTGTGTTGAGGTGTCTCTGGTCCTGTAGAGTTTCTCTGTATGTGTAATTGTATTGTGTTGAGGTGTCTCTGGTCCTGTAGAGTTTCTCTGTATGTGTAATTGTATTGTGTTGAGGTGTCTCTGGTCCTGTAGAGTTTCTCTGTATGTGTAATTGTATTGTGTTGAGGTGTAGAGTTTCTCTGTATGTGTAATTGTATTGTGTTGAGGTGTCTGGTCCTGTAGAGTTTCTCTGTATGTGTAATTGTATTGTGTTGAGGTGTCTCTGGTCCTGTAGAGTTTCTCTGTATGTGTAATTGTATTGTGTTGAGGTGTCTCTGGTCCTGTAGAGTTTCTCTGTATGTGTAATTGTATTGTGTTGAGGTGTCTCTGGTCCTGTAGAGTTTCTCTGTATGTGTAATTGTATTGTGTTGAGGTGTCTCTGGTCCTAGAGTTTCTCTGTAGTGTAATTGTATTGTGTTGAGGTTTCTCCTGTAGAGTTTCTCTGTATGTGTAATTGTATTGTGTTAGGTGTCTCTGGTCCTGTAGAGTTTCTCTGTATGTGTAATTGTATTGTGTTGAGGTGTCTCTGGTCCTGTAGAGTTTCTCTGTATGTGTAATTGTATTGTGTTGAGGTGTCTCTGGTCCTGTAGAGTTTCTCTGTATGTGTAATTGTATTGTGTTGAGGTGTCTCTGGTCCTGTAGAGTTTCTCTGTATGTGTAATTGTATTGTGTTGAGGTGTCTCTGGTCCTGTAGAGTTTCTCTGTATGTGTAATTGTATTGTGTTGAGGTGTCTCTGGTCCTGTAGAGTTTCTCTGTATGTGTAATTGTATTGTGTTGAGGTGTCTCTGGTCCTGGTTTCTCTGTATGTGTAATTGTATTGTGTTGAGGTGTCTCTGGTCCTGTAGAGTTTCTCTGTATGTGTAATTGTATTGTGTTGAGGTGTCTCTGGTCCTGTAGAGTTTCTCTGTATGTGTAATTGTATTGTGTTGAGGTGTCTCTGGTCCTGTAGAGTTTCTCTGTATGTGTAATTGTATTGTGTTGAGGTGTCTCTGGTCCTGTAGAGTTTCTCTGTATGTGTAATTGTATTGTGTTGAGGTGTCTCTGGTCCTGTAGAGTTTCTCTGTATGTGTAATTGTATTGTGTTGAGGTGTCTCTGGTCCTGTAGAGTTTCTCTGTATGTGTAATTGTATTGTGTTGAGGTGTCTCTGGTCCTAGAGTTTCTCTGTATGTGTAATTGTATTGTGTTGAGGTGTCTCTGGTCCTGTAGAGTTTCTCTGTATGTGTAATTGTATTGTGTTGAGGTGTCTCTGGTCCTGTAGAGTTTCTCTGTATGTGTAATTGTATTGTGTTGAGGTGTCTCTGGTCCTGTAGAGTTTCTCTGTATGTGTAATTGTATTGTGTTGAGGTGTCTCTGGTCCTGTAGAGTTTCTCTGTATGTGTAATTGTATTGTGTTGAGGTGTCTCTGGTCCTGTAGAGTTTTCTATGTGTATTGTATTGTGTTGAGGTGTCTCTGGTCCTGTAGAGTTTCTCTGTATGTGTAATTGTATTGTGTTGAGGTGTCTCTGGTCCTGTAGAGTTTCTCTGTATGTGTAATTGTATTGTGTTGAGGTGTCTCTGGTCCTGTAGAGTTTCTCTGTATGTGTAATTGTATTGTGTTGAGGTGTCTCTGGTCCTGTAGAGTTTCTCTGTATGTGTAATTGTATTGTGTTGAGGTGTCTCTGGTCCTGTAGAGTTTCTCTGTATGTGTAATTGTATTGTGTTGAGGTGTCTCTGGTCCTGTAGAGTTTCTCTGTATGTGTAATTGTATTGTGTTGAGGTGTCTCTGGTCCTGTAGAGTTTCTCTGTATGTGTAATTGTATTGTGTTGAGGTGTCTCTGGTCCTGTAGAGTTTCTCTGTATGTGTAATTGTATTGTGTTGAGGTGTCTCTGGTCCTGTAGAGTTTCTCTGTATGTGTAATTGTATTGTGTTGAGGTGTCTCTGGTCCTGTAGAGTTTCTCTGTATGTGTAATTGTATTGTGTTGAGGTGTCTCTGGTCCTGTAGAGTTTCTCTGTATGTGTAATTGTATTGTGTTGAGGTGTCTCTGGTCCTGTATGTGTAATTGTATTGTGTTGAGGTGTCTCTGGTCCTGTAGAGTTTCTCTGTATGTGTAATTGTATTGTGTTGAGGTGTCTCTGGTCCTGTAGAGTTTCTCTGTATGTGTAATTGTATTGTGTTGAGGTGTCTCTGGTCCTGTAGAGTTTCTCTGTATGTGTAATTGTATTGTGTTGAGGTGTCTCTGGTGTTTCTCTGGTCTGGTCCTGTAGAGTTTCTCTGTATGTGTAATTGTATTGTGTTGAGGTGTCTCTGGTCCTGTAGAGTTTCTCTGTATGTGTAATTGTATTGTGTTGAGGTGTCTCTGGTCCTGTAGAGTTTCTCTGTATGTGTAATTGTATTGTGTTGAGGTGTCTCTGGTCCTGTAGAGTTTCTCTGTATGTGTAATTGTATTGTGTTGAGGTGTCTCTGGTCCTGTAGAGTTTCTCTGTATGTGTAATTGTATTGAGGTGTCTCTGGTCCTGTAGAGTTTCTCTGTATGTGTAATTGTATTGTGTTGAGGTGTCTCTGGTCCTGTAGAGTTTCTCTGTATGTGTAATTGTATTGTGTTGAGGTGTCTCTGGTCCTGTAGAGTTTCTCTGTATGTGTAATTGTATTGTGTTGAGGTGTCTCTGGTCCTGTAGAGTTTCTCTGTATGTGTAATTGTATTGTGTTGTCTCTGGTGTCTCTGTATGTGTAATTGTATTGTGTAGTGGTCCTGTAGAGTTTCTCTGTATGTGTAATTGTATTGTGTTGAGGTGTCTCTGGTCCTGTAGAGTTTCTCTGTATGTGTAATTGTATTGTGTTGAGGTGTCTCTGGTCCTGTAGAGTTTCTCTGTATGTGTAATTGTATTGTGTTGAGGTGTCTCTGGTCCTGTAGAGTTTCTCTGTATGTGTAATTGTATTGTGTTGAGGTGTCTCTGGTCCTGTAGAGTTTCTCTGTATGTGTAATTGTATTGTGTTGAGGTGTCTCTGGTCCTGTAGAGTTTCTCTGTATGTGTAATTGTATTGTGTTGAGGTGTCTCTGGTCCTGTAGAGTTTCTCTGTATGTGTAATTGTATTGTGTTGAGGTGTCTCTGGTCCTGTAGAGTTTCTCTGTATGTGTAATTGTATTGTGTTGAGGTGTCTCTGGTCCTGTAGAGTTTCTCTGTATGTGTAATTGTATTGTGTTGAGGTGTCTCTGGTCCTGTAGGTTTCTCTGTATGTGTAATTGTTGTCTGTAGGTGTCTCTGGTAGAGTTTCTCTGTATTGTGTTGAGGTGTCTCTGGTCCTGTAGAGTTTCTCTGTATGTGTAATTGTATTGTGTTGAGGTGTCTCTGGTCCTGTAGAGTTTCTCTGTGTAATTGTATTGTGTTGAGGTGTCTCTGGTCCTGTAGAGTTTCTCTGTATGTGTAATTGTATTGTGTTGAGGTGTCTCTGGTCCTGTAGAGTTTCTCTGTATGTGTAATTGTATTGTGTTGAGGTGTCTCTGGTCCTGTAGAGTTTCTCTGTATGTGTAATTGTATTGTGTTGAGGTGTCTCTGGTCCTGTAGAGTTTCTCTGTATGTGTAATTGTATTGTGTTGAGGTGTCTCTGGTCCTGTAGAGTTTCTCTGTATGTGTAATTGTATTGTGTTGAGGTGTCTCTGGTCCTGTAGAGTTTCTCTGTATGTGTAATTGTATTGTGTTGAGGTGTCTCTGGTCCTGTAGAGTTTCTCTGTATGTGTAATTGTATTGTGTTGAGGTGTCTCTGGTCCTGTAGAGTTTCTCTGTATGTGTAATTGTATTGTGTTGAGGTGTCTCTGGTCCTGTAGAGTTTCTCTGTATGTGTAATTGTATTGTGTTGAGGTGTCTCTGGTCCTGTAGAGTTTCTCTGTATGTGTAATTGTATTGTGTTGAGGTGTCTCTGGTCCTGTAGAGTTTCTCTGTATGTGTAATTGTATTGTGTTGAGGTGTCTCTGGTCCTGTAGAGTTTCTCTGTATGTGTAATTGTATTGTGTTGAGGTGTGTAGAGTTTCTCTGTATGTGAGGTATTGTGTTCTGGTCCTGTAGAGTTTCTCTGTATGTGTAATTGTATTGTGTTGAGGTGTCTCTGGTCCTGTAGAGTTTCTCTGTATGTGTAATTGTATTGTGTTGAGGTGTCTCTGGTCCTGTAGAGTTTCTCTGTATGTGTAATTGTATTGTGTTGAGGTGTCTCTGGTCCTGTAGAGTTTCTCTGTATGTGTAATTGTATTGTGTTGAGGTGTCTCTGGTCCTGTAGAGTTTCTCTGTAGAGTTTCTCTGTGTAATTGTATTGTGTTGAGGTGTCTCTGGTCCTGTAGAGTTTCTCTGTATGTGTAATTGTATTGTGTTGAGGTGTCTCTGGTCCTGTAGAGTTTCTCTGTATTGTGTTAAGGTGTCTCTGGTTGTAGAGTTTCTCTGTGTATTGTGTTGAGGTGTCTCTGGTCCTGTAGAGTTTCTCTGTATGTGTAATTGTATTGTGTTGAGGTGTCTCTGGTCCTGTAGAGTTTCTCTGTATGTGTAATTGTATTGTGTTGAGGTGTCTCTGGTCCTGTAGAGTTTCTCTGTATGTGTAATTGTATTGTGTTGAGGTGTCTCTGGTCCTGTAGAGTTTCTCTGTATGTGTAATTGTATTGTGTTGAGGTGTCTCTGGTCCTGTAGAGTTTCTCTGTATGTGTAATTGTATTGTGTTGAGGTGTCTCTGGTCCTGTAGAGTTTCTCTGTATGTGTAATTGTATTGTGTTGAGGTGTCTCTGGTCCTGTGTTTCTCTGTATGTGTAATTGTATTGTGTTGAGGTGTCTCTGGTCCTGTAGAGTTTCTCTGTATGTGTAATTGTATTGTGTTGAGGTGTCTCTGGTCCTGTAGAGTTTCTCTGTATGTGTAATTGTATTGTGTTGAGGTGTCTCTGGTCCTGTAGAGTTTCTCTGTATGTGTAATTGTATTGTGTTGAGGTGTCTCTGGTCCTGTAGAGTTTCTCTGTATGTGTAATTGTATTGTGTTGAGGTGTCTCTGGTCCTGTAGAGTTTCTCTGTATGTGTAATTGTATTGTGTTGAGGTGTCTCTGGTCCTGTAGAGTTTCTCTGTATGTGTAATTGTATTGTGTTGAGGTGTCTCTGGTCCTGTAGAGTTTCTCTGTATGTGTAATTGTATTGTGTTCAGGTGTCTCTGGTCCTGTAGAGTTTCTCTGTATGTGTAATTGTATTGTGTTGAGGTGTCTCTGGTCCTGTAGAGTTTCTCTGTATGTGTAATTGTAGAGTTTCTCTGTATGTGTAATTGTATTGTGTTGAGGTGTCTCTGGTCCTGTAGAGTTTCTCTGTATGTGTAATTGTATTGTGTTGAGGTGTCTCTGGTCCTGTAGAGTTTCTCTGTATGTGTAATTGTATTGTGTTGAGGTGTCTCTGGTCCTGTAGAGTTTCTCTGTATGTGTAATTGTATTGTGTTGAGGTGTCTCTGGTCCTGTAGAGTTTCTCTGTATGTGTAATTGTATTGTGTTGAGGTGTCTCTGGTCCTGTAGAGTTTCTCTGTATGTGTAATTGTAGAGTTTCTCTGTATGTGTAATTGTATTGTGTTGAGGTGTCTCTGGTCCTGTAGAGTTTCTCTGTATGTGTAATTGTATTGTGTTGAGGTGTCTCTGGTCCTGTAGAGTTTCTCTGTATGTGTAATTGTATTGTGTTGAGGTGTCTATGGTCCTGTAGAGTTTCTCTGTATGTGTAATTGTATTGTGTTGAGGTGTCTCTGGTCCTGTAGAGTTTCTCTGTATGTGTAATTGTATTGTGTTGAGGTGTCTCTGGTCCTGTAGAGTTTCTCTGTATGTGTAATTGTATTGTGTTGAGGTGTCTCTGGTCCTGTAGAGTTTCTCTGTATGTGTAATTGTATTGTGTTGAGGTGTCTCTGGTCCTGTAGAGTTTCTCTGTATGTGTAATTGTATTGTGTTGAGGTGTCTGGTCCTGGTTTCTCTGTATGTGTAATTGTATTGTGTTGAGGTGTCTCTGGTCCTGTAGATGTGTAATTGTATTGTGTTGAGGTGTCTCTGGTCCTGTAGAGTTTCTCTGTATGTGTAATTGTATTGTGTTGAGGTGTCTCTGGTCCTGTAGAGTTTCTCTGTATGTGTAATTGTATTGTGTTGAGGTGTCTCTGGTCCTGTAGAGTTTCTCTGTATGTGTAATTGTATTGTGTTGAGGTGTCTCTGGTCCTGTAGAGTTTCTCTGTATGTGTAATTGTATTGTGTTGAGGTGTCTCTGGTCCTGTAGTTTCTCTGTATGTGAGTTTCTCTGTATGTGTAATTGTATTGTGTTGAGGTGTCTCTGGTCCTGTAGAGTTTCTCTGTATGTGTAATTGTATTGTGTTGAGGTGTCTCTGGTCCTGTAGAGTTTCTCTGTATGTGTAATTGTATTGTGTTGAGGTGTCTCTGGTCCTGTAGAGTTTCTCTGTATGTGTAATTGTATTGTGTTGAGGTGTCTCTGGTCCTGTAGAGTTTCTCTGTATGTGTAATTGTATTGTGTTGAGGTGTCTCTGGTCCTGTAGAGTTTCTCTGTATGTGTAATTGTATTGTGTTGAGGTGTCTCTGGTCCTGTAGAGTTTCTCTGTATGTGTAATTGTATTGTGTTGAGGTGTCTCTGGTCCTGTAGAGTTTCTCTGTATGTGTAATTGTATTGTGTTGAGGTGTCTCTGGTCCTGTAGAGTTTCTCTGTATGTGTAATTGTAGAGTTTCTCTGTATGTGTAATTGTATTGTGTTGAGGTGTCTCTGGTCTCTGGTTTCTCTGTATGTGTAATTGTATTGTGTTGAGGTGTCTCTTTCTCTGTATGTGTAATTGTATTGTGTCTCTGGTCCTGTAGAGTTTCTCTGTATGTGTGTGTGTTGGTGTCTCTGGTCCTGTAGAGTTTCTCTGTATGTGTAATTGTATTGTGTTGAGGTGTCTCTGGTCCTGTAGAGTTTCTCTGTATGTGTAATTGTATTGTGTTGAGGTGTCTCTGGTCCTGTAGAGTTTCTCTGTATGTGTAATTGTATTGTGTTGAGGTGTCTCTGGTCCTGTAGAGTTTCTCTGTATGTGTAATTGTATTGTGTTGAGGTGTCTCTGGTCCTGTAGAGTTTCTCTGTATGTGTAATTGTATTGTGTTGAGGTGTCTCTGGTCCTGTAGAGTTTCTCTGTATGTGTAATTGTATTGTGTTGAGGTGTCTCTGGTCCTGTAGAGTTTCTCTGTATGTGTAATTGTATTGTGTTGAGGTGTCTCTGGTCCTGTAGAGTTTCTCTGTATGTGTAATTGTATTGTGTTGAGGTGTCTCTGGTCCTGTAGAGTTTCTCTGTATGTGTAATTGTATTGTGTTGAGGTGTCTCTGGTCCTGTAGAGTTTCTCTGTATGTGTAATTGTATTGTGTTGAGGTGTCTCTGGTCCTGTAGAGTTTCTCTGTATGTGTAATTGTATTGTGTTGAGGTGTCTCTGGTCCTGTAGAGTTTCTCTGTATGTGTAATTGTATTGTGTTGAGGTGTCTCTGGTCCTGTAGAGTTTCTCTGTATGTGTAATTGTATTGTGTTGAGGTGTCTCTGGTCCTGTAGAGTTTCTCTGTATGTGTAATTGTATTGTGTTGAGGTGTCTCTGGTCCTGTAGAGTTTCTCTGTATTGTGTTGAGGTGTCTTTCCTCTGTATGTGTAATTGTATTGTGTTGAGGTGTCTCTGGTCCTGTAGAGTTTCTCTGTATGTGTAATTGTATTGTGTTGAGGTGTCTCTGGTCCTGTAGAGTTTCTCTGTATGTGTAATTGTATTGTGTTGAGGTGTCTCTGGTCCTGTAGAGTTTCTCTGTATGTGTAATTGTATTGTGTTGAGGTGTCTCTGGTCCTGTAGAGTTTCTCTGTATGTGTAATTGTATTGTGTTGAGGTGTCTCTGGTCCTGTAGAGTTTCTCTGTATGTGTAATTGTATTGTGTTGAGGTGTCTCTGGTCCTGTAGAGTTTCTCTGTATGTGTAATTGTATTGTGTTGAGGTGTCTCTGGTCCTGTAGAGTTTCTCTGTATGTGTAATTGTATTGTGTTGAGGTGTCTCTGGTCCTGTAGAGTTTCTCTGTATGTGTAATTGTATTGTGTTGAGGTGTCTCTGGTCCTAGAGTTTCTCTGTATGTGTAATTGTATTGTGTTGAGTTTCTGGTCCTGTCTGTGTAATTGTATTGTGTTGAGTGTGTCTCTGGTTTCCTGTAATTGTAGTTTCTCTGTATGTGTAATTGTATTGTGTTGAGGTGTCTCTGGTCCTGTAGAGTTTCTCTGTATGTGTAATTGTATTGTGTTGAGGTGTCTCTGGTCCTGTAGAGTTTCTCTGTATGTGTAATTGTATTGTGTTGAGGTGTCTCTGGTCCTGTAGAGTTGTCTCTGTATGTGTAATTGTATTGTGTTGAGGTGTCTCTGGTCCTGTAGAGTTTCTCTGTATGTGTAATTGTATTGTGTTGAGGTGTCTCTGGTCCTGTAGAGTTTCTCTGTATGTGTAATTGTATTGTGTTGAGTGTCTCTGGTCCTCTGAGTTTCTCTGTATTGTGTTGAGGTGTCTCTGGTCTGTAGAGTTTCTCTGTGTGTAATTGTATTGTGTTGAGGTGTCTCTGGTCCTGTAGAGTTTCTCTGTATGTGTAATTGTATTGTGTTGAGGTGTCTCTGGTCCTGTAGAGTTTCTCTGTATGTGTAATTGTATTGTGTTGAGGTGTCTGGTCCTGGTTTCCTGTAATTGTATTGTGTTTCTCTGTATAGAGTTTCTCTGTAATTGTATTGTGTTGAGGTGTCTCTGGTCCTGTAGAGTTTCTCTGTATGTGTAATTGTATTGTGTTGAGGTGTCTCTGGTCCTGTAGAGTTTCTCTGTATGTGTAATTGTATTGTGTTGAGGTGTCTCTGGTCCTGTAGAGTTTCTCTGTATGTGTAATTGTATTGTGTTGAGGTGTCTCTGGTCCTGTAGAGTTTCTCTGTATGTGTAGGTGTCTCTGGTCCTGTATGTATTGTGTTGAGGTGTCTCTGGTCCTGTAGAGTTTCTCTGTATGTGTAATTGTATTGTGTTGAGGTGTCTCTGGTCCTGTAGAGTTTCTCTGTATGTGTATTGTATTGTGTTGTGTCTCTGGTCCTGTGAGTTTCTCTGTATGTGTAATTGTATTGTGTTGAGGTGTCTCTGGTCCTGTAGAGTTTCTCTGTATGTGTAATTGTATTGTGTTGAGGTGTCTCTGGTCCTGTAGAGTTTCTCTGTATGTGTAATTGTATTGTGTTGAGGTGTCTCTGGTCCTGTAGAGTTTCTCTGTATGTGTAATTGTATTGTGTTGAGGTGTCTCTGGTCCTGTAGAGTTTCTCTGTATGTGTAATTGTATTGTGTTGAGGTGTCTCTGGTCCTGTAGAGTTTCTCTGTATGTGTAATTGTATTGTGTTGAGGTGTCTCTGGTCCTGTAGAGTTTCTCTGTATGTGTATTGTATTGTATCTGTGTTGAGGTGTCTCTGGTCCTGTAGAGTTTCTCTGTATGTGTAATTGTATTGTGTTGAGGTGTCTCTGGTCCTGTAGAGTTTCTCTGTATGTGTAATTGTATTGTGTTGAGGTGTCTCTGGTCCTGTAGAGTTTCTCTGTATGTGTAATTGTATTGTGTTGAGGTGTCTCTGGTCCTGTAGAGTTTCTCTGTATGTGTAATTGTATTGTGTTGAGGTGTCTCTGGTCCTGTAGAGTTTCTCTGTATGTGTAATTGTATTGTGTTGAGGTGTCTCTGGTCCTGTAGAGTTTCTCTGTATGTGTAATTGTATTGTGTTGAGGTGTCTCTGGTCCTGTATGTGTAATTGTAGTTTCTCTGGTATAGAGTTTCTCTGTATGTGTAATTGTATTGTGTTGAGGTGTCTCTGGTCCTGTAGAGTTTCTCTGTATGTGTAATTGTATTGTGTTGAGGTGTCTCTGGTCCTGTAGAGTTTCTCTGTATGTGTAATTGTATTGTGTTGAGGTGTCTCTGGTCCTGTAGAGTTTCTCTGTATGTGTAATTGTATTGTGTTGAGGTGTCTCTGGTCCTGTAGAGTTTCTCTGTATGTGTAATTGTATTGTGTTGAGGTGTCTCTGGTCCTGGTTTCTCTGTATGTGTAATTGTATTGTGTTGAGGTGTCTCTGGTCCTGTAGAGTTTCTCTGTATGTGTAATTGTATTGTGTTGAGGTGTCTCTGGTCCTGTAGAGTTTCTCTGTATGTGTAATTGTATTGTGTTGAGGTGTCTCTGGTCCTGTAGAGTTTCTCTGTATGTGTAATTGTATTGTGTTGAGGTGTCTCTGGTCCTGTAGAGTTTCTCTGTATGTGTAATTGTATTGTGTTGAGGTGTCTCTGGTCCTGTAGAGTTTCTCTGTATGTGTAATTGTATTGTGTTGAGGTGTCTCTGGTCCTGTAGAGTTTCTCTGTATGTGTAATTGTATTGTGTTGAGGTGTCTCTGGTCCTGTAGAGTTTCTCTGTATGTGTAATTGTATTGTGTTGAGGTGTCTCTGGTCCTGTAGAGTTTCTCTGTATGTGTAATTGTATTGTGTTGAGGTGTCTCTGGTCCTGTAGAGTTTCTCTGTATGTGTAATTGTATTGTGTTGAGGTGTCTCTGGTCCTGTAGAGTTTCTCTGTATGTGTAATTGTATTGTGTTGAGGTGTCTCTGGTCCTGGTGTAGAGTTTCTCTGTATGTGTAATTGTATTGTGTTGAGGTGTCTCTGGTCCTGTAGAGTTTCTCTGTATGTGTAATTGTATTGTGTTGAGGTGTCTCTGGTCCTGTAGAGTTTCTCTGTATGTGTAATTGTATTGTGTTGAGGTGTCTCTGGTCCTGTAGAGTTTCTCTGTATGTGTAATTGTATTGTGTTGAGGTGTCTCTGGTCCTGTAGAGTTTCTCTGTATGTGTAATTGTATTGTGTTGAGGTGTCTCTGGTCCTGTAGAGTTTCTCTGTATGTGTAATTGTATTGTGTTGAGGTGTCTCTGGTCCTGTAGAGTTTCTCTGTATGTGTAATTGTATTGTGTTGAGGTGTCTCTGGTCCTGTAGAGTTTCTCTGTATGTGTAATTGTATTGTGTTGAGGTGTCTCTGGTCCTGTAGAGTTTCTCTGTATGTGTAATTGTATTGTGTTGAGGTGTCTCTGGTCCTGTAGAGTTTCTCTGTATGTGTAATTGTATTGTGTTGAGGTGTCTCTGGTCCTGTAGAGTTTCTCTGTATTGTGTTGTAGAGTTTCTCTGTATGTGTATTGTGTTGAGGTGTCTCTGGTCCTGTAGAGTTTCTCTGTATGTGTAATTGTATTGTGTTGAGGTGTCTCTGGTCCTGTAGAGTTTCTCTGTATGTGTAATTGTATTGTGTTGAGGTGTCTCTGGTCCTGTAGAGTTTCTCTGTATGTGTAATTGTATTGTGTTGAGGTGTCTCTGGTCCTGTAGAGTTTCTCTGTATGTGTAATTGTATTGTGTTGAGGTGTCTCTGGTCCTGTAGAGTTTCTCTGTATGTGTAATTGTATTGTGTTGAGGTGTCTCTGGTCCTGTAGAGTTTCTCTGTATGTGTTGTATTGTGTTGAGGTGTCTCTGGTCCTGTAGAGTTTCTCTGTATGTGTAATTGTATTGTGTTGAGTGTTCTGGTCTGTAGTTTCTCTGTATGTGTGTAATTGTATTGTGTTGAGGTGTCTCTGGTCCCGTAGAGTTTCTCTGTATGTGTAATTGTATTGTGTTGAGGTGTCTCTGGTCCCGTAGAGTTTCTCTGTATGTGTAATTGTATTGTGTTGAGGTGTCTCTGGTCCTGTAGAGTTTCTCTGTATGTGTAATTGTATTGTGTTGAGGTGTCTCTGGTCCTGTAGAGTTTCTCTGTATGTGTAATTGTATTGTGTTGAGGTGTCTCTGGTCCTGTAGAGTTTCTCTGTATGTGTAATTGTATTGTGTTGAGGTGTCTCTGGTCCTGTAGAGTTTCTCTGTATGTGTAATTGTATTGTGTTGAGGTGTCTCTGGTCCTGTAGAGTTTCTCTGTATGTGTAATTGTATTGTGTTGAGGTGTCTCTGGTCCTGTGAGTTTCTCTGTATGTGTAATTGTATTGTGTTGAGGTGTCTCTGGTCCCGTAGAGTTTCTCTGTATGTGTAATTGTATTGTGTTGAGGTGTCTCTGGTCCTGTAGAGTTTCTCTGTATGTGTAATTGTATTGAGGTGTCTCTGGTCCTGTAGAGTTTCTCTGTATGTGTAATTGTATTGTGTTGAGGTGTCTCTGGTCCTGTAGAGTTTCTCTGTATGTGTAATTGTATTGTGTTGAGGTGTCTCTGGTCCTGTAGAGTTTCTCTGTATGTGTAATTGTATTGTGTTGAGGTGTCTCTGGTCCTGTAGAGTTTCTCTGTATGTGTAATTGTATTGTGTTGAGGTGTCTCTGGTCCTGTAGAGTTTCTCTGTATGTGTAATTGTATTGTGTTGAGGTGTCTCTGGTCCTGTAGAGTTTCTCTGTATTGTGTTGAGGTGTCTCTGGTCCTGTAGAGTTTCTCTGTATAATTGTATTGTGTTGAGGTGTCTCTGGTCCTGTAGAGTTTCTCTGTATGTGTAATTGTATTGTGTTGAGGTGTCTCTGGTCCTGTAGAGTTTCTCTGTATGTGTAATTGTATTGTGTTGAGGTGTCTCTGGTCCTGTAGAGTTTCTCTGTATGTGTAATTGTATTGTGTTGAGGTGTCTCTGGTCCTGTAGAGTTTCTCTGTATGTGTAATTGTATTGTGTTGAGGTGTCTCTGGTCCTGTAGAGTTTCTCTGTATGTGTAATTGTATTGTGTTGAGGTGTCTCTGGTCCTGTAGAGTTTCTCTGTATATTGTGTTAGGTGTCTCTGGTATAGAGTTGTATGTGAGGTATTGTGTTGTGTCTCTGGTCCTGTAGAGTTTCTCTGTATGTGTAATTGTATTGTGTTGAGGTGTCTCTGGTCCTGTAGAGTTTCTCTGTATGTGTAATTGTATTGTGTTGAGGTGTCTCTGGTCCTGTAGAGTTTCTCTGTATGTGTAATTGTATTGTGTTGAGGTGTCTCTGGTCCTGTAGAGTTTCTCTGTATGTGTAATTGTATTGTGTTGAGGTGTCTCTGGTCCTGTAGAGTTTCTCTGTATGTGTAATTGTATTGTGTTGAGGTGTCTCTGGTCCTGTAGAGTTTCTCTGTATGTGTAATTGTATTGTGTTGAGGTGTCTCTGGTCCTGTAGAGTTTCTCTGTATGTGTAATTGTATTGTGTTGAGGTGTCTCTGGTCCTGTAGAGTTTCTCTGTATGTGTAATTGTATTGTGTTGAGGTGTCTCTGGTCCTGTAGAGTTTCTCTGTATGTGTAATTGTATTGTGTTGAGGTGTCTCTGGTCCTGTAGAGTTTCTCTGTATGTGTATTGTATTGTGTTATTGTGTTGTATTGTGTTGAGGTGTCTCTGGTCCTGTAGAGTTTCTCTGTATGTGTAATTGTATTGTGTTGAGGTGTCTCTGGTCCTGTAGAGTTTCTCTGTATGTGTATTGTGTTAATTGTATTGTGTTGTGTTGGTGTCTCTGGTCCTGTAGAGTTTCTCTGTATGTGTAATTGTATTGTGTTGAGGTGTCTCTGGTCCTGTAGAGTTTCTCTGTATTAATTGTATTGTGTTGAGGTGTCTCTGGTCCTGTAGAGTTTCTCTGTGTGTAATTGTATTGTGTTGAGGTGTCTCTGGTCCTGTAGAGTTTCTCTGTATGTGTAATTGTATTGTGTTGAGGTGTCTCTGGTCCTGTAGAGTTTCTCTGTATGTGTAATTGTATTGTGTTGAGGTGTCTCTGGTCCTGTAGAGTTTCTCTGTATGTGTAATTGTATTGTGTTGAGGTGTCTCTGGTCCTGTAGAGTTTCTCTGTATGTGTAATTGTATTGTGTTGAGGTGTCTCTGGTCCTGTAGAGTTTCTCTATGTGTAATTGTATTGTGTTGAGGTGTCTCTGGTCCTGTAGAGTTTCTCTGTATGTGTAATTGTATTGTGTTGAGGTGTCTCTGGTCCTGTAGAGTTTCTCTGTATGTGTAATTGTATTGTGTTGAGGTGTCTCTGGTCCTGTAGAGTTTCTCTGTATGTGTAATTGTATTGTGTTGAGGTGTCTCTGGTCCTGTAGAGTTTCTCTGTATGTGTAATTGTATTGTGTTGAGGTGTCTCTGGTCCTGTAGAGTTTCTCTGTATGTGTAATTGTATTGTGTTGAGGTGTCTCTGGTCCTGTAGAGTTTCTCTGTATGTGTAATTGTATTGTGTTGAGGTGTCTCTGGTCCTGTAGAGTTTCTCTGTATGTGTAATTGTATTGTGTTGAGGTGTCTCTGGTCCTGTAGAGTTTCTCTGTATGTGTAATTGTATTGTGTTGAGGTGTCTCTGGTCCTGTAGAGTTTCTCTGTATGTGTAATTGTATTGTGTTGAGGTGTCTCTGGTCCTGTAGAGTTTCTCTGTATGTGTAATTGTATTGTGTTGAGGTGTCTCTGGTCCTGGTTTCTCTGTATGTGTAATTGTATTGTGTTGAGGTTCTCTGGTCCTGTAGAGTTTCTCTGTATGTAATTGTAATTGTATTGTGTTGAGGTGTCTCTGGTCCTGTAGAGTTTCTCTGTATGTGTAATTGTATTGTGTTGAGGTGTCTCTGGTGTAGAGTTTCTCTGTATGTGTAATTGTATTGTGTTGAGGTGTCTCTGGTCCTGTAGAGTTTCTCTGTATGTGTAATTGTATTGTGTTGAGGTGTTCTGGTCCTGTAGAGTTTCTCTGTATGTGTAATTGTATTGTGTTGAGGTGTCTCTGGTCCTGTAGAGTTTCTCTGTATGTGTAATTGTATTGTGTTGAGGTGTCTCTGGTCCTGTAGAGTTTCTCTGTATGTGTAATTGTATTGTGTTGAGGTGTCTCTGGTCCTGTAGAGTTTCTCTGTATGTGTAATTGTATTGTGTTGAGGTGTCTCTGGTCCTGTAGAGTTTCTCTGTATGTGTAATTGTATTGTGTTGAGGTGTCTCTGGTCCTGTAGAGTTTCTCTGTATGTGTAATTGTATTGTGTTGAGGTGTCTCTGGTCCTGTAGAGTTTCTCTGTATGTGTAATTGTATTGTGTTGAGGTGTCTCTGGTCCTGTAGAGTTTCTCTGTATGTGTAATTGTATTGTGTTGAGGTGTCTCTGGTCCTGAGTTTCTCTGTATGTGTAATTGTATTGTGTTGAGGTGTCTGGTCCTGTAGAGTTTCTGTATGTGTAATTGTATTGTGTTGAGGTGTCTCTGGTCCTGTAGAGTTTCTCTGTATGTGTAATTGTATTGTGTTGAGGTGTCTCTGGTCCTGTAGAGTTTCTCTGTATGTGTAATTGTATTGTGTTGAGGTGTCTCTGGTCCTGTAGAGTTTCTCTGTATGTGTAATTGTATTGTGTTGAGGTGTCTCTGGTCTGTAGAGTTTCTCTGTATGTGTAATTGTATTGTGTTGAGGTGTCTCTGGTCCTGTAGAGTTTCTCTGTATGTGTAATTGTATTGTGTTGAGGTGTCTCTGGTCCTGTAGAGTTTCTCTGTATGTGTAATTGTATTGTATTGTGGTGTCTCTGGTCCTGTAGAGTTTCTCTGTATGTGTAATTGTATTGTGTTGAGGTGTCTCTGGTCCTGTAGAGTTTCTCTGTATGTGTAATTGTATTGTGTTGAGGTGTCTCTGGTCCTGTAGAGTTTCTCTGTATGTGTAATTGTATTGTGTTGTGGTGTCTCTGGTCCCGTAGAGTTTCTCTGTATGTGTAATTGTATTGTGTTGTGGTGTCTCTGGTCCTGTAGAGTTTCTCTGTATGTGTAATTGTATTGTGTTGAGGTGTCTCTGGTCCTGTAGAGTTTCTCTGTATGTGTAATTGTATTGTGTTGAGGTGTCTCTGGTCCTGTAGAGTTTCTCTGTATGTGTAATTGTATTGTGTTGAGGTGTCTCTGGTCCTGTAGAGTTTCTCTGTATGTGTAATTGTATTGTGTTGAGGTGTCTCTGGTCCTGTAGAGTTTCTCTGTATGTGTAATTGTATTGTGTTGAGGTGTCTCTGGTCCTGTAGAGTTTCTCTGTATGTGTAATTGTATTGTGTTGAGGTGTCTCTGGTCCTGTAGAGTTTCTCTGTATGTGTAATTGTATTGTGTTGAGGTGTCTCTGGTCCTGTAGAGTTTCTCTGTATGTGTAATTGTATTGTGTTGAGGTGTCTCTGGTCCTGTAGAGTTTCTCTGTATGTGTAATTGTATTGTGTTGAGGTGTCTCTGGTCCTGTAGAGTTTCTCTGTATGTGTAATTGTATTGTGTTGAGGTGTCTCTGGTGTAGAGTTTCTCTGTATGTGTAATTGTATTGTGTTGAGGTGTCTCTGGTCCTAGAGTCTGTATGTGTAATTGTATTGTGTTGAGGTGTCTCTGGTCCTGTAGAGTTTCTCTGTATGTGTAATTGTATTGTGTTGAGGTGTCTCTGGTCCTGTAGAGTTTCTCTGTATGTGTAATTGTATTGTGTTGAGGTGTCTCTGGTCCTGTAGAGTTTCTCTGTATGTGTAATTGTATTGTGTTGAGGTGTCTCTGGTCCTGTAGAGTTTCTCTGTATGTGTAATTGTATTGTGTTGAGGTGTCTCTGGTCCTGTAGAGTTTCTCTGTATGTGTAATTGTATTGTGTTGAGGTGTCTCTGGTCCTGTAGAGTTTCTCTGTATGTGTAATTGTATTGTGTTGAGGTGTGTCTCTGGTCCTGTAGAGGTGTCTTCTGTAGAGTTTCTCTGTATGTGTAATTGTATTGTGTTGAGGTGTCTCTGGTCCTGTAGAGTTTCTCTGTATGTGTAATTGTATTGTGTTGAGGTGTCTCTGGTGTAGAGTTTCTCTGTAATTGTATTGTGTTGAGGTGTCTCTGGTCCTGTAGAGTTTCTCTGTATGTGTAATTGTATTGTGTTGAGGTGTCTCTGGTCCTGTAGAGTTTCTCTGTATGTGTAATTGTATTGTGTTGAGGTGTCTCTGGTCCTGTAGAGTTTCTCTGTATGTGTAATTGTATTGTGTTGAGGTGTCTCTGGTCCCGTAGAGTTTCTCTGTATGTGTAATTGTATTGTGTTGAGGTGTCTCTGGTCCTGTAGAGTTTCTCTGTATGTGTAATTGTATTGTGTTGAGGTGTCTCTGGTCCTGTAGAGTTTCTCTGTATGTGTAATTGTATTGTGTTGAGGTGTCTCTGGTCCTGTAGAGTTTCTCTGTATGTGTAATTGTATTGTGTTGAGGTGTCTCTGGTCCTGTAGAGTTTCTCTGTATGTGTAATTGTATTGTGTTGAGGTGTCTCTGGTCCTGTAGAGTTTCTCTGTATGTGTAATTGTATTGTGTTGAGGTGTCTCTGGTCCTGTAGAGTTTCTCTGTATGTGTAATTGTA
The DNA here is from genome assembly GCF_023373465.1 of Oncorhynchus keta. NCBI lineage: Eukaryota > Metazoa > Chordata > Actinopteri > Salmoniformes > Salmonidae > Oncorhynchus > Oncorhynchus keta. The sequence continues at coordinate 20,175 of NW_026279677.1, forward strand.
TTGTGTTGAGGTGTCTCTGGTCCTGTAGAGTTTCTCTGTATGTGTAATTGTATTGTGTTGAGGTGTCTCTGGTCCTGTAGAGTTTCTCTGTATGTGTAATTGTATTGTGTTGAGGTGTCTCTGGTCCTGTAGAGTTTCTCTGTATGTGTAATTGTATTGTGTTGAGGTGTCTCTGGTCCTGTAGAGTTTCTCTGTATGTGTAATTGTATTGTGTTGAGGTGTCTCTGGGTAGAGTTTCTCTGTATGTGTAATTGTATTGTGTTGAGGTGTCTCTGGTCCTGTAGAGTTTCTCTGTATGTGTAATTGTATTGTGTTGAGGTGTCTCTGGTCCTGTAGAGTTTCTCTGTATGTGTAATTGTATTGTGTTGAGTGTGTCTCTGGTAGAGTTTCTCTGTATGTGTAATTGTATTGTGTTGAGGTGTCTCTGGTCCTGTAGAGTTTCTCTGTATGTGTAATTGTATTGTGTTGAGGTGTCTCTGGTCCTGTAGAGTTTCTCTGTATGTGTAATTGTATTGTGTTGAGGTGTCTCTGGTCCTGTAGAGTTTCTCTGTATGTGTAATTGTATTGTGTTGAGGTGTCTCTGGTCCTGTAGAGTTTCTCTGTATGTGTAATTGTATTGTGTTGAGGTGTCTCTGGTCCTGTAGAGTTTCTCTGTATGTGTAATTGTATTGTGTTGAGGTGTCTCTGGTCCTGTAGAGTTTCTCTGTATGTGTAATTGTATTGTGTTGAGGTGTCTCTGGTCCTGTAGAGTTTCTCTGTATGTGTAATTGTATTGTGTTGAGGTGTCTCTGGTCCTGTAGAGTTTCTCTGTATGTGTAATTGTATTGTGTTGAGGTGTCTCTGGTCCTGTAGAGTTTCTCTGTATGTGTAATTGTATTGTGTTGAGGTGTCTCTGGTCCTGTAGAGTTTCTCTGTATGTGTAATTGTATTGTGTTGAGGTGTCTCTGGTCCTAGAGTTTCTCTGTATGTGTAATTGTATTGTGTTGAGGTGTCTGGTCCTGTAGAGTTTCTCTGTATGTGTAATTGTATTGTGTTGAGGTGTCTCTGGTCCTGTAGAGTTTCTCTGTATGTGTAATTGTATTGTGTTGAGGTGTCTCTGGTCCTGTAGAGTTTCTCTGTATGTGTAATTGTATTGTGTTGAGGTGTCTCTGGTCCTGTAGAGTTTCTCTGTATGTGTAATTGTATTGTGTTGAGGTGTCTCTGGTCCTGTAGAGTTTCTCTGTATGTGTAATTGTATTGTGTTGAGGTGTCTCTGGTCCTGTAGAGTTTCTCTGTATGTGTAATTGTATTGTGTTGAGGTGTCTCTGGTCCTGTAGAGTTTCTCTGTATGTGTAATTGTATTGTGTTGAGGTGTCTCTGGTCCTGTAGAGTTTCTCTGTATGTGTAATTGTATTGTGTTGAGGTGTCTCTGGTCCTGTAGAGTTTCTCTGTATGTGTAATTGTATTGTGTTGAGGTGTCTCTGGTCCTCTGGTCCTGTAGAGTTTCTCTGTATGTGTAATTGTATTGTGTTGAGGTGTCTCTGGTCCTGTAGAGTTTCTCTGTATGTGTAATTGTATTGTGTTGAGGTGTCTCTGGTCCTGTAGAGTTTCTCTGTATGTGTAATTGTATTGTGTTGAGGTGTCTCTGGTCCTGTAGAGTTTCTCTGTATGTGTAATTGTATTGTGTTGAGGTGTCTCTGGTCCTGTAGAGTTTCTCTGTATGTGTAATTGTATTGTGTTGAGTGTCTCTGGTCCTGTAGAGTTTCTCTGTATGTGTAATTGTATTGTGTTGAGGTGTCTCTGGTCCTGTAGAGTTTCTCTGTATGTAATTGTAAGGTGTCTCTGTATTGTGTTGTATTGTGTGTCTCTGGTCCTGTAGAGTTTCTCTGTATGTGTAATTGTATTGTGTTGAGGTGTCTCTGGTCCTGTAGAGTTTCTCTGTATGTGTAATTGTATTGTGTTGAGGTGTCTCTGGTCCTGTAGAGTTTCTCTGTATGTGTAATTGTATTGTGTTGAGGTGTCTCTGGTCCTGTAGAGTTTCTCTGTATGTGTAATTGTATTGTGTTGAGGTGTCTCTGGTCCTGTAGAGTTTCTCTGTATGTGTAATTGTATTGTGTTGAGGTGTCTCTGGTCCTGTAGAGTTTCTCTGTATGTGTAATTGTATTGTGTTGAGGTGTCTCTGGTCCCGTAGAGTTTCTCTGTATGTGTAATTGTATTGTGTTGAGGTGTCTCTGGTCCCGTAGAGTTTCTCTGTATGTGTAATTGTATTGAGGTGTCTCTGGTCCTGTAGAGTTTCTCTGTATGTGTAATTGTATTGTGTTGAGGTGTCTCTGGTCCTGTAGAGTTTCTCTGTATGTGTAATTGTATTGTGTTGAGGTGTCTCTGGTCCTGTAGAGTTTCTCTGTATGTGTAATTGTATTGTGTTGAGGTGTCTCTGGTCCTGTAGAGTTTCTCTGTATGTGTAATTGTATTGTGTTGAGGTGTCTCTGGTCCTGTAGAGTTTCTCTGTATGTGTAATTGTATTGTGTTGAGGTGTCTCTGGTCCTGTAGAGTTTCTCTGTATGTGTAATTGTATTGTGTTGAGGTGTCTCTGGTCCTGTAGAGTTTCTCTGTATGTGTAATTGTATTGTGTTGAGGTGTCTCTGGTCCTGTAGAGTTTCTCTGTATGTGTAATTGTATTGTGTTGAGGTGTCTCTGGTCCTGTATGTGTAATTGTATTGTGTTGAGGTGTCTCTGGTCCTGTAGAGTTTCTCTGTATGTGTAATTGTATTGTGTTGAGGTGTCTCTGGTCCTGTAGAGTTTCTCTGTATTTCTCTGTATGTGTAATTGTATTGTGTTGAGGTGTCTCTGGTCCTGTAGAGTTTCTCTGTATGTGTAATTGTATTGTGTTGAGGTGTCTCTGGTCCTGTAGAGTTTCTCTGTATGTGTAATTGTATTGTGTTGAGGTGTCTCTGGTCCTGTAGAGTTTCTCTGTATGTGTAATTGTATTGTGTTGAGGTGTCTCTGGTCCTGTAGAGTTTCTCTGTATGTGTAATTGTATTGTGTTGAGGTGTCTCTGGTCCTGTAGAGTTTCTCTGTATGTGTAATTGTATTGTGTTGAGGTGTCTCTGGTCCTGTAGAGTTTCTCTGTATGTGTAATTGTATTGTGTTGAGGTGTCTCTGGTCCTGTAGAGTTTCTCTGTATGTGTAATTGTATTGTGTTGAGGTGTCTCTGGTCCTGTAGAGTTTCTCTGTATGTGTAATTGTATTGTGTTGAGGTGTCTCTGGTCCTGTAGAGTTTCTCTGTATGTGTAATTGTATTGTGTTGAGGTGTCTCTGGTCCTGGTTTCCTGTAGAGTTTCTCTGTATGTGAGTTGAGGTGTCTCTGGTCCTGTAGATGTGTAATTGTATTGTGTTGAGGTGTCTCTGGTCCTGTAGAGTTTCTCTGTATGTGTAATTGTATTGTGTTGAGGTGTCTCTGGTCCTGTAGAGTTTCTCTGTATGTGTAATTGTATTGTGTTGAGGTGTCTCTGGTCCTGTAGAGTTTCTCTGTATGTGTAATTGTATTGTGTTGAGGTGTCTCTGGTCCTGTAGAGTTTCTCTGTATGTGTAATTGTATTGTGTTGAGGTGTCTCTGGTCCTGTAGAGTTTCTCTGTATGTGTAATTGTATTGTGTTGAGGTGTGTCTCTGGTCCTGTAGAGTTTCTCTGTATGTGTAATTGTATTGTGTTGAGGTGTCTCTGGTCCTGTAGAGTTTCTCTGTATGTGTAATTGGTCCTGTTGAGGTGTCTCTGGAGTTTCTCTGTATGTGTAATTGTATTGTGTTGAGGTGTCTCTGGTCCTGTAGAGTTTCTCTGTATGTGTAATTGTATTGTGTTGAGGTGTCTCTGGTCCTGTAGAGTTTCTCTGTATGTGTAATTGTATTGTGTTGAGGTGTCTCTGGTCCTGTAGAGTTTCTCTGTATGTGTAATTGTATTGTGTTGAGGTGTCTCTGGTCCTGTAGAGTTTCTCTGTATGTGTAATTGTATTGTGTTGAGGTGTCTCTGGTCCTGTAGAGTTTCTCTGTATGTGTAATTGTATTGTGTTGAGGTGTCTCTGGTCCTGTAGAGTTTCTCTGTATGTGTAATTGTATTGTGTTGAGGTGTCTCTGGTCCTGTAGAGTTTCTCTGTATGTGTAATTGTATTGTGTTGAGGTGTCTCTAGAGTTTCCTGTATGTGTAATTGTATTGTGTTGAGTCTTTCTCTGTATGTGTAATTGTATTGTGTTGAGGTGTCTCTGGTCCTGTAGAGTTTCTCTGTATGTGTAATTGTATTGTGTTGAGGTGTCTCTGGTCCTGTAGAGTTTCTCTGTATGTGTAATTGTATTGTGTTGAGGTGTCTCTGGTCCTGTAGAGTTTCTCTGTATGTGTAATTGTATTGTGTTGAGGTGTCTCTGGTCCTGTAGAGTTTCTCTGTATGTGTAATTGTATTGTGTTGAGGTGTCTCTGGTCCTGTAGAGTTTCTCTGTATGTGTAATTGTATTGTGTTGAGGTGTCTCTGGTCCTGTAGAGTTTCTCTGTATGTGTAATTGTATTGTGTTGAGGTGTCTCTGGTCCCGTAGAGTTTCTCTGTATGTGTAATTGTATTGTGTTGAGGTGTCTCTGGTCCTGTAGAGTTTCTCTGTATGTGTAATTGTATTGTGTTGAGGTGTCTCTGGGTGTTTCTCTGTATGTGTAATTGTATTGTTTGAGGTGTAGAGTTTCTCTGTATGTGTAATTGTATTGTGTTGAGGTGTCTCTGGTCCTGTAGAGTTTCTCTGTATGTGTAATTGTATTGTGTTGAGGTGTCTCTGGTCCTGTAGAGTTTCTCTGTATGTGTAATTGTATTGTGTTGTGTTGAGGTTTCTCTGGTCCTGTAGAGTTTCTCTGTATGTGTAATTGTATTGTGTTGAGGTGTCTCTGGTCCTGTAGAGTTTCTCTGTATGTGTAATTGTATTGTGTTGAGGTGTCTCTGGTCCTGTAGAGTTTCTCTGTATGTGTAATTGTATTGTGTTGAGGTGTCTCTGGTCCTGTAGAGTTTCTCTGTATGTGTAATTGTATTGTGTTGAGGTGTCTCTGGTCCTGTAGAGTTTCTCTGTATGTGTAATTGTATTGTGTTGAGGTGTCTCTGGTCCTGTAGAGTTTCTCTGTATGTGTAATTGTATTGTGTTGAGAGGTGTAATTGTATTGTGTTGAGGTGTCTCTGGTCCTGTAGAGTTTCTCTGTATGTGTAATTGTATTGTGTTGAGGTGTCTCTGGTCCTGTCACCTGTATGGTGTTCATGACCCCGTTGGCCAGCACGGCCATCTTGCCCGCCACAGTCTTCACCCCCTGTTTGAACTGAGCAATGTCTGGCCCCGTCGGCAGCACACTCTCATAACCTGCTGCTCCTACAGAGACAGAGATCAAACTGGTCTGAGAATTTTGTTATCAATGTTCATAAACTTCAATTAATCTACTCAGTCTGCAACCCAGAGTTTGTAAGATTCTGGTTGAATGAAACAGACAAGAGTCCCAGCTTACAATAGTCAAATGGTTTATTCACGGGAACGTTCTCCAGTCCATTATACAAAAACATCCATATACTTGCTCCTTACTTACTCACGTACTTTCACACAAACAGTAGATATCCTACGCTCATACATACACACAAACAGTAGATATCCTACGCTCATACATATCCTACGCTCATACATACACACAAACAGTAGATATCCTACGCTCATACATACACACAAACAGTAGGTATCCTACGCTCATACATACACACAAACAGTAGATATCCTACGCTCATACATACACACAAACAGTAGATATCCTACGCTCATACATACACACAAACAGTAGATATCCTACGCTCATACATACACACAAACAGTAGATATCCTACGCACATACATACACACAAACAGTAGGTATCCTACGCTCATACATACACACAAACAGTAGGTATCCTACGCTCATACATACACACAAACAGTAGATATCCTACGCTCATACATACACACAAACAGTAGGTATCCTACGCTCATACATACACACAAACAGTAGATATCCTACGCTCATACATACACACAAACAGTAGATATCCTACGCTCATACATACACACAAACAGTAGATATCCTACGCTCATACATACACACAAACAGTAGATATCCTACGCTCATACATACACACAAACAGTAGATATCCTACGCTCATACATACACACAAACAGTAGATATCCTACGCTCATACATACACACAAACAGTAGATATCCTACGCTCATACATACACACAAACAGTAGATATCCTACGCTCATACATACACACAAACAGTAGATATCCTACGCTCATACATACACACAAACAGTAGATATCCTACGCTCATACATACACACAAACAGTAGATATCCTACGCTCATACATACACACAAACAGTAGATATCCTACGCTCATACATACACACAAACAGTAGATATCCTACGCTCATACATACACACAAACAGTAGATATCCTACGCTCATACATACACACAAACAGTAGATATCCTACGCTCATACATACACACAAACAGTAGATATCCTACGCTCATACATACACACAAACAGTAGATATCCTACGCTCATAAATACACACAAACAGTAGATATCCTACGCTCATACATACACACAAACAGTAGATATCCTACGCACATACATACACACAAACAGTAGATATCCTACGCTCATACATACACACAAACAGTAGGTGAGTTTTATCCTTCTCCGTAGTTCTCACCACTGTGTATCACTACCCAGCCGACAGTTCCATTCCCCCGAGGTTAGGGAGACCTTGAGAAGTACTCCCTGTCCTCATAAGTTTATCCATAGTTCTCACCACTGTGTATCACTACCCAGCCGACAGTTCCATTCCCCCCAGATTAGGGAGACCTTGAGAAGTACTCCCTGTCCTCATAAGTTTATCCATAGTTCTCACCACTGTGTATCACTACCCAGCCGACAGTACCATTCCCCCCAGATTAGGGAGACCTTGAGAAGTACTCCCTGTCCTCATAAGTTCCTCAGAGTTCTAGCCAGGTCTGTTCAAACACAGTTTAATTGTTCTCTGTATTTTCTTAGGTACACACACACACACACACACACACACACACACACACACACACACACACACACCTCTCCCTCCCAGTCCAACCTAGTTGTACTTATGTTTAATACTTTAATTATTCCTTGTCCATGCTACATAAACTATAATCCCAAATGGTTAAGTTTCAGGGTAGAAATATTTAATCATTATCTAGAAACATAAATTATTTTTTTACAAACACAAACATTAACAAATACTCAAACACACTCATAACTTGCTGCCCCTACAGAGACAGATCACAAACACACACACAACATTAACCCTTACCTGTGTCACGGTCACTCCCGTCACCAAACAGGTCAGCAGAGCTGATGGACGTGTTGCCAGACAGGCCCTCCAGACGTGTCTTGGCCTCATACTGGGGAATGACAGAACACCATTTCATTAGACTAGACAACACCATCGCATTCGCTTGACTAGGCAACACCAACGACACAATCTCATTCGTTTAGGGTTGATCCCATTTAGACTGGTCGATTGTTTGGTCAATATGCTGCTGGTCGACCAATATTTATTTAGTTGAGCAGTCAGTCGCAATATTATATATTTGTTACAATTGTGCACAAGACACCTGGATGATTGACACCTGTCTGATTGGACTGATCCATTGTGGAGGCCGTGGGGGATGGAACAGTCCATCACTAAGACATGTCTGATTGGACTGATCTATTGTGGCCGTGGGGGATGGAACAGTCCATCACTAAGACATGTCTGATTGGACTGATCCATTGTGGAGGCCGTGGGGGATGGAACAGTCCATCACTAAGACATGTCTGATTGGACTGATCCATTGTGGAGGCCGTGGGGGATGGAACAGTCCATCACTAAGACATGTCTGATTGGACTGATCTATTGTGGCCGTGGGGGATGGAACAGTCCATCACTAAGACATGTCTGATTGGACTGATCCATTGTGGAGGCCGTGGGGGATGGAACAGTCCATCACTAAGACATGTCTGATTGGACTGATCCATTGTGGAGGCCGTGGGGGATGGAACAGTCCATCACTAAGACATGTCTGATTGGACTGATCCATTGTGGAGGCCGTGGGGGATGGAACAGTCCATCACTAAGACATGTCTGATTGGACTGATCCATTGTGGAGGCCGTGGGGGATGGAACAGTCCATCACTAAGACATGTGCAACTGAAATTCTATACGATTACATTACATAAGAACAATGGTGCAACACTAATAAAAATATTATTTTATAACAAATGCTCTTGGATAGCGGTCGCTGTCCGCGGTTCTGAAACATCAGTGCACTGTTGAATTGGTGCCTTTTCCTGGACCATGTTGCTATGTAGATAATAGCGGAGTTAACCAGCATATTGGTGTTGAGAACAATGTGGCGGAGACAGCAGTGGAGTGAGAAGACGAGGAAACAGCCCAGTGGAGTGAGGAGACGAGGAAACAGCCCAGTGGAGTGAGGAGACGAGGAAACAGCCCAGTGGAGTGAGGAGACGAGGAAACAGCCCAGTGGAGTGAGGAGACGAGGAAACAGCCCAGTGGGGTGAGACGAGGAAACAGCCCAGTGGAGTGAGGAGACGAGGAAACAGCCCAGTGGAGTGAGAAGACGAGGAAACAGCCCAGTGGAGTGAGAAGACGAGGAAACAGCCCGTGCCTAAATTTTCTAGTCACAAAATGCCGGATACAGCAATTTCACAAATTAGGCAATAAAAAAATCTTTGCTATGTTTTAACAAAGGATTTAGAATGTGTTTCATTAGATGAGCCTCTGGTATTAATTACACTGGACAAAAAAAGGCCCCAGAAATGTTTCATACTCAACCTTACTTCTCTCAAATTTTGTGCACAAATTTGTTTACATCCCTGTTAGTGAGCATTTCTCCTTCGCCAAGATAATCCATCCACCTGACAGGTGTGGCATATCAAGAAGCTGATTAAACAGCATGATTCATTACACAGGTGCACCTTGTGCTAGGGACAATAAAAAGGCCCCTCTAAAAATGTGCAGTTTTGTCACTCAACACAATGCCACAGATGTCTCAAGATGAGGGAGCGTGCAATTGGCATACTAGCTGCAGGAAAGTCCACCAGAGCTGTTGCCAGATAATTTAATGTTCATTTCTCTACCATAAGCCACCTCCAACATCGTTTTCGAGAATTTGTCAGTACGTCCATCCTGCCTCACAACCACAGACCACGTGTTTGGCGTCTTGTGGGCGAGCGGTTTACTGATGTTCTCAACGTTGACAGAGTGCCCCACACGTAGTGGGGGGATGGTATGAGGGGGTGGGGTGGTATGGGCAGGCATAAGCTACGGACAACGAACACAATTGCATTTTATCGATGGCAATTTGACTGCACAGAGACACCGTGATGAGACCCAGCATATTGGTGTTGTGCCATTCATCCACCGCCATCACCTCGGCTCCATGTCGCAAAAATATTTACACAATTCCTGGAAGCTGAAAATTTCCCACTTATTCCATGTTGCCCATTGAGTATGTGTGGGATGCTATGGATCGATCCCCCACCGTGAGAATTTCTCAACGGACCATGTTTCTCTCAATTACGAGAAGACAAAGGTTGCAGACCAGCTCACCTCGATAACGAGAGGACAAAGGTTGCAGACCAGCTCACCTCGATAACGAGAGGACAAAGGTTGCAGACCAGCTCACCTCGATAACGAGAGGACAAAGGTTGCAGACCAGCTCACCTCGATAACGAGAGGACCAAGGTTGCAGACCAGCTCACCTCGATAACGAGAGGACAAAGGTTGCAGACCAGCTCACCTCGATAACGAGAGGACAAAGGTTGCAGACCAGCTCACCTCGATAACGAGAGGACAAAGGTTGCAGACCAGCTCACCTCGATAACGAGAGGACAAAGGTTGCAGACCAGCTCACCTCGATAACGAGAGGGCCAAGGTTGCAGACCAGCGCACCTCGATAACGAGAGGACAAAGGTTGCAGACCAGCTCACCTCGATAACGAGAGGACAAAGGTTGCAGACCAGCTCACCTCGATAACGAGAGGACAAAGGATGCAGACCAGCTCACCTCGATAACGAGAGGACAAAGGTTGCAGACCAGCTCACCTCGATAACGAGAGGACAAAGGTTGCAGACCAGCTCACCTCGATAACGAGAGGGCCAAGGTTGCAGACCAGCTCACCTCGATAACGAGAGGACAAAGGTTGCAGACCAGCTCACCTCGATAACGAGAGGGCCAAGGTTGCAGACCAGCTCACCTCGATAACGAGAGGACAAAGGTTGCAGACCAGCTCACCTCGATAACGAGAGGACAAAGGTTGCAGACCAGCTCACCTCGATAACGAGAGGACAAAGGTTGCAGACCAGCTCACCTCGATAACGAGAGGACAAAGGTTGCAGACCAGCTCACCTCGATAACGAGAGGACAAAGGTTGCAGACCAGCTCACCTCGATAACGAGAGGGCCAAGGTTGCAGACCAGCTCACCTCGATAACGAGAGGACCAAGGTTGCAGACCAGCTCACCTCGATAACGAGAGGGCCAAGGTTGCAGACCAGCTCACCTCGATAACGAGAGGACCAAGGTTGCAGACCAGCTCACCTCGATAACGAGAGGGCAAAGGTTGCAGACCAGCTCACCTCGATAACGAGAGGACAAAGGTTGCAGACCAGCTCACCTCGATAACGAGAGGACAAAGGTTGCAGACCAGCTCACCTCGATAACGAGAGGACCAAGGTTGCAGACCAGCTCACCTCGATAACGAGAGGACCAAGGTTGCAGACCAGCTCACCTCGATAACGAGAGGGCCAAGGTTTGAGACCAGACTGCTGAATCTTTTAACCATACCATGTTGTTAAACTCTGAGACTATCGATACCGACAGAATAAGAACAAGTCTTTGATATTAATTACTAGTCTGCAGCTAGGAATTCGGTATCATTGAACGCGAATACCGACAACCGCTGAAACATCTATTCTACAAAGACATGAATGAATGTCACTCTGAACCATCTATTCTAACCTCGATAGAGAGATCGGACAGACTCCAACAGAAACAAACTTTTCAACAGAGATCCCGACGACACACTGAGCGTAAATATATATATTGATTGCAATTATTCACGAATGAGTGAGCATTCATGTGCAAAGGATTAGCATTTCAATTGTTATAATTATAAACTTTGTCGTGTCTTTTATCTCAGTCGACCCCCACTTCCCTTTTGTCCACCAAGCTGCGATGCTGGTTTATCCCACTCGGGAAACTCCGTTATCATTTCCTTGTAACTATCTACTGTTTGTTTATGCATTTCTGTGAATTTAGTTAGTAAATAAATGATTTTAAGACAATTGATGTATGGATGACTCATAGTGAAGACTGGGTTCGTGCAGATAACCAACAATTTATGACGTTTGGAATGAGACTAACGTGAGGTAAAGAAGAATTCATTAATCAGAAGACTGTTGATCATTTCTGAAAATATCTGAAAAGTTATTAGGAAAATTATAACTTTGTAATCTGAATATTTTCCATGGTGACCCGACTTCCTAGTTAATTACAGTTACATGACTAATCAGTTTAATCGCATAATAATAATTACAGAGAGTTATTTGATGAATAGGTCTTCAGTGTTAATGATGCCAAAGACACGACAACACCAACAACACCATCTAATCTTAAAAGTAGAAATAGAATGAAACAAACAGGCATTATATATTTGCTCTATTATAGTGGCCACTATAGTAGAAATCAATCAAGTGCACAAGGCTACATGTGTGCAAAACTAACATTCACTGAGTAAAAAAATGTAATAATTCCCCCTCATTCACACACAAGTGTCACTGTCAAGTTCAAAGCCATATCTGTGGGTACACATTACTGCATTGTACACTATCTGCCTGTGGATATCTGTTCTACAATTTTCCAGCAGAGCATGAGACCCTTTGTTGGCATAATTGATCTCTTTCAGGCAGAGAGAACACCTGGCCTGTTCCTTTCACCTCTATAATGGCATCCAGCTTAAACCAGGCCCAGCTCCAGCTACACTTCATCCCTGAATACACTTGTTTAACAAGCAACGCCTCATTTTCACCTAATTCTCTCATTCTGAAAATGAACCACATACTGTAAAGGGAAAACATTAACAGTTAGTTCGTTAGCTAGTTAACAAATCAACAGTTCACACAGATTGCCAGAGTCCAGTAAGCAACTAAAGTGTTATAACTTGAGGAATGGCACAACTTCCGGTGAAACTGGAGGGCGCGCAATTCAAATAAATAATCATAAAAATTATGGATATTAAACATTTCGGTACATACAAATGTCTTATATCGGTTGAAAGCTTAAACTAACTGCACTGTCCGATTTACAGTTGGCTTTACAGCGAACGCATGCCATGTGATTGTTTGAGGACGGCGGCCCATATCAAAATATTTTACACCGGCACAGGTTTCATAAATTCACAAATAGGGATTAAATATTCACTTACTTTTTGAACATTTTCCTCTGATTTGTCATCCAAAGGGTCCCAGCTATAACATGCGGTGTAGTTTTTTTAGATAAAATCCTTCTTTATATCCCAAAAGGTCTGTTTAGTTGGCGCCATCGATTTGAGTAATCCACTCGTTCAACATGCAGGACAGGAATCCGAAAATCTACCCCTAAACTTTGTTTTAACAAGTCAAAATACGTTTATATTTAATCCTCAGATTCCCTAAAATGTAATTAAACTAATAATATTTCATACAGAAGGAAGTATGTTCAATAGGAAAACGATATTTGCAAGTGCGTGTCCTTTTCATCGCGCGCGCATACACGAATTTCCAAGTCTGTGTCCCTGTAGTAAAACTCATTATTCTTACTCGTTTTGGAAGAAACAAGCCTGAAACCTTGAACAAAGACGACCGACACCCAGTGGAAGCCACAGGAATTGCAATATGGGAGCTGGAATTGAGTATGCCCCTATACTTTCCATTGTAACAGCACAGGCTCTTAAAAAAAAAAAAAATCTGGTTGGTTTGTCTTTGGATTTTCTCCTACCATGTCTATTGTGTTATAGTCTCATACATTATTTTAACATTTCTACAAACTTCAAAGTGTTTTCTTTCCAATGGTACCAATTATATGCATATCCTGGCTTCAGGGCCTAAGTAACAGGCAGTTTACGTTGGGCACATCAGTCAGGCGGGAATTGAGAAAAAAGGACCCTAGCCTGAAGAAGTACTATAGCGAATTGGTTAGGTTACTAATGCTAGCTCATCTGATGTTGTAATGTCAGCTTGCTAACGTTAGCTGTCTGGCTTTAATAGCCAGCTCATTGAAATGCGGCACGCTTTGCTTTCTAAGTTTCCGTTCAGTTGACAGGTGGCTTGGTATTTGTTGGTAATACAGTGGTGTAACTTTACCTCGGCATAGCTCTCGCGGCCAAAGAACATGTCGGAAGAGATGGCCTTGGCGTTGGAAAACTTCTGCCGGGCCTCGCTCGACTCGGACACGGGCGCCGCCGTCTCCGCCTTCCGCCGACTGGGCCGTTCTCCGATAGGCTGGATGCTGGAGATTGTCACCTCCTCTTTAGGCTCCTCATTCTCCAGGGCCCAGGAGGAGGTGAAGGAGGCCACTCCCCCATCAGAGTCCCACCGCGAGCCGAAGCCGTCGCCCGCCGTAAACGGGTTGTCCTTGTACCTGTCCCAACAAAACACACACAGAGGCAGGGATAGATCCAATGTTGTTGGTCAGGTAGGGATAGATCCAATGTTGTTGGTCAGGTAGGGATACACAAGGACACATTCATAATGGATTAGATCTGAGGAAACAGAGGTAGATGAAGGGATATATTACACAGACCCAAGGCTCTACCCCTAACCCACAGACCCAAGGCTCTACCCCTAACCTATAGACCCAAGGCTTTACCCCTAACCCACAGACCCAAGGCTCTACCCCTAACCCACAGACCCAAGGCTCTACCCCTAACCCATAGACCCAAGGCTCTACCCCTAACCCATAGACCCAAGGCTCTACACCTAACCCATAGACCCAAGGCTCTACCCCTAACCCATAGACCCAAGGCTCCATCCCTAACCCATAGACCCAAGGCTCCATCCCTAACCCATAGACCCAAGGCTCCATCCCTAACCCATAGACCCAAGGCTCTACACCTAACCCATAGACCAAAGGCTCTACACCTAACCCATAGACCCAAGGCTCTACACCTAACCCATAGACCAAAGGCTCTACACCTAACCCATAGACCCAAGGCTCTACACCTAACCCATAGACCCAAGACTCTACACCTAACCCATAGACCAAAGGCTCTACACCTAACCCATAGACCCAAGGCTCTACACCTAACCCATAGACCCAAGGCTCTACACCTAACCCATAGACCCAAGGCTCTACACCTAACCCATAGACCCAAGGCTCTACACCTAACCCATAGACCCAAGGCTCTACACCTAACCCATAGACCCAAGGCTCTACACCTAACCCATAGACCCAAGGCTCTACACCTAACCCATAGACCCAAGGCTCTACACCTAACCCATAGACCCAAGGCTCTACACCTAACCCATAGACCCAAGGCTCTACACCTAACCCATAGACCCAAGGCTCTACACCTAACCCATAGACCCAAGGCTCTACACCTAACCCATAGACCCAAGGCTCTACACCTAACCCATAGACCCAAGGCTCTACACCTAACCCATAGACCCAAGACTCTTAGATAATTATGAAAGGATTGGATGGGTGTCTTAGCAAGATGAAGACATGTATATCAAGCCTATCTGAAGGCAAGTTGGATGCATTACCATATTGTTAATACCAATCCAATCCTTTCAGCTGTATACAACAACCCCCGTGCCTGGGAGGTAGCTAGCTTGGGGTTGGAAGTCCATTTGGAATTGGACAGAAACCCATTTTTCCACTACTACTCCATAGGAGAAGGCATTCCGATCTGTTTGGGGTGTGACGTACTTAGGGGGTCCGGAGGAGAAGCCCGGTTCATCCAACATGTCCAGTTTGGAGCGAGGCGAGGACTTGGCCCCCAAGGGCGTCTCCTGCTCAATCACCTGCATCTCTGACATCACTGAGTGAGATATGGTGCTGGAATACGCAGAACACACACTCACTTAAGTCATGTCCGCACACAATAATGTACTGCAACACAATCTACACACACACAGACACCGTAAAGACATAAACACCACTGAAGGTAAAGCCACACTCTGTAACATGGCATCCCATCAAAGAGTGGGACACCAACCAAAAGCGTAAATAATTAGAGGGATACTTCGGGATTTTTAGCAATTAGGACCTTTATCTACTTCCCCAGAGTCGTCAGATCAACTCCTTTATCTACTTCCCCAGAGTCGTCAGATCAACTCCTTTATCTACTTCCCCAGAGTCGTCAGATCAACTCCTTTATCTACTTCCCCAGAGTCGTCAGATCAACTCCTTTATCTACTACCCCAGAGTCAGATCAACTCCTTTATCTACTACCCCAGAGTCAGATCAACTCCTTTATCTACTTCCCCAGAGTCGTCAGATCAACTCCTTTATCTACTTCCCCAGAGTCGTCAGATCAACTCCTTTATCTACTTCCCCAGAGTCGTCAGATCAACTCCTTTATCTACTTCCCCAGAGTCGTCAGATCAACTCCTTTATCTACTACCCCAGAGTCAGATCAACTCCTTTATCTACTACCCCAGAGTCAGATCAACTCCTTTATCTACTACCCCAGAGTCAGATCAACTCCTTTATCTACTACCCCAGAGTCAGATCAACTCCTTTATCTACTTCCCCAGAGTCAGATCAACTCCTTTATCTACTACCCCAGAGTCAGATCAACTCCTTTATCTACTTCCCCAGAGTCAGATCAACTCCTTGATACCATTTTTATGTCTCTGTGTGCAGATACCCATACACTTCCAGTCATTGCGCTAACGCTAGTTAGCATTGGCTCACAAAACTCTCTCTAACTTCCTTCAAACTTGACACGGACTATAAAAATGGTGTCCACGAGTCCATCTGACTCTGGGGAAGTAGATAAAAGGGCCTCATTGCCAAAATCCCAAAGTATTGTTTAAGCAGGAATGCTATTGCCTACAGTAGCACATGCAAACAGGCAGCACTCATTTGCTATTTGTAGTGCTCAAGGAACGCTTATTCCATGAGAGAAACATTACTGTTCTTTGAAAACATGGTTTGATTACCTGCGGTTGCCGAAGCCCATGCCCAGTCTCTCAGCCTGCTCTCTCTTCTTACCCTCCATGTTCTGCATCTTCTTGTTGTCCATCTTCCTGTCAATCTCCAGCTCCTTGTAGGCCAGGCGCATGGAGGCCACACTGCAAAAAGAGACATTTGTCAATTGTTCTACATTCATTTGCAACAATTTTGGAATTTTAGGAAATTCTCCTCCCGACTATGTCGTTCTCATCGTAAAATGATGACCAACATTACCCTCCCTGTGTAAAATGTATTAAGACAATAATTATATTTTTTCCCCACGGTTATGGTCCATAATTGTCAGTTACACGATAATACGATTATTGAGCCAGCGGATGTCACTACTTGCTGTCCTAAAGGATCCCTTCCATTCATTTTCTGTACGCAGAAGTAGGCTGCATTATTTATCCAACCTCTGAACAGTCTGGCCATGAGAATAATATATAATAATAATAATATATGCCATTTAGCAAACGCTTTTATCCAAAGCGACTTACAGTCATGTGTGCATACATTCTACGTATGGGTGGTCCCGGGAATCGAACCCACTACCCTGGCGCTACAAGCGCTATGCTCTACCAACTGTGCTACAGAAGGAAGGCTGGGGGCAGACAGCAAATATTAATTTAGTGTAAACACTAAAACAGCAGGAAGAGCAGAATCTGGTGCGGAGGCGTTTCCATGCTCTCTGACTGTCAAACTGTGTGGTTCACTCACATGGACTCCTCTGCCTGTTTCTTAGCATCAGCTGCTTGCTCCTCTCTCTGCTTCTCGGCTACCTGGGCCTGTTTCTCCACCTCTGAGAAGCTCTTACTGCTCACCTTCTGGGCCCCCAGGCCCTTCTTAGCACCCAGCTGGAGGGGGAGAGGAGCACAGAGGAGATGGTTACACACAGCTGGGGACAGATAGAGGAAGTTACTGCCCCCCAGTGGACAAGTGGTAGTATTACATTCATGGTTTGATCAACACACTCTTAATTCATTAGCCAGGTTTGGTGATTCTGATTTTGGGACATTTGTTTTTCTGGTCAACGTGACTTATCCAGGAACAACACAGAGCCCTAACTACATGCCAGATCTAGTGCTCCACGTGTTTCCTAATCAGATCACGTGACCAGCCAAAACCCTGCTCCTCACGCAGAGCCCCCTGTCTGAGTGCTAAAGGGGGTGTAACCTACCCCTTTCTTAGTAGTGCTGGGCTTCTTTTTCCCAATGATGGATTGCTTCACATCTGTAACACAAAGCTCATCATTAGAACACTGGTGGACAGCGACAGACCAGGGACTCCCGAGTTGTAATCGCTCTGCATAACTTTCAAAAAGGAATGCAAGTTCTACACACACACACACCAATGTTTACCCCTACAAATGCATAGGTGTGCCCCCCATACATGTGAACGCACAAACCGCCGTACATTTCCCCTCTTGTTAAAAGGTGCAAACATGCAGTGTCCTTAGCAGACGCGACACGAAGAACATGTCAACGCAGTCAGATGAGAAATGGCATCCCAACGGTCCTCTTATCCAGTCAGATGAGAAATAGCATCCCAACGGTCCTCTTATCCAGTCAGATGAGAAATAGCATCCCAACGGTCCTCTTATCCAGTCAGATGAGAGATAGCATCCCAACGGTCCTCTTATCCAGTCAGATGAGAGATAGCATCCCAACGGTCCTCTTATCCAGTCAGATGAGAAATAGCATCCCAACGGTCCTCTTATCCAGTCAGATGAGAAATAGCATCCCAACGGTCCTCTTATCCAGTCAGATGAGAAATAGCATCCCAACGGTCCTCTTATCCAGTCAGATGAGAAATAGCATCCCAACGGTCCTCTTATCCAGTCAGATGAGAAATAGCATCCCAACGGTCCTCTTATCCAGTCAGATGAGAGATAGCATCCCAACGGTCCTCTTATCCAATCAGATGAGAGATAGCATCCCAACGGTCCTCTTATCCAGTCAGATGAGAGATAGCATCCCAACGGTCCTCTTATCCAGTCAGATGAGAAATAGCATCCCAACGGTCCTCTTATCCAGTCAGATGAGAAATAGCATCCCAACGGTCCTCTTATCCAGTCAGATGAGAGATAGCATCCCAACAGTCCTCTTATCCAGTCAGATGAGAAATAGCATCCCAACGGTCCTCTTATCCAGTCAGATGAGAAATAGCATCCCAACGGTCCTCTTATCCAGTCAGATGAGAAATAGCATCCTAACGGTCCTCTTATCCAGTCAGATGAGAAATAGCATCCCAACGGTCCTCTTATCCAGTCAGATGAGAAATAGCATCCCAACGGTCCTCTTATCCAGTCAGATGACAAATAGCATCCCAGCGGTCCTCTTATCCAGTCAGATGAGAAATAGCATCCTAACGGTCCTCTTATCCAGTCAGATGAGAAATAGCATCCCAACGGTCCTCTTATCCAGTCAGATGAGAAATAGCATCCTAACGGTCCTCTTATCCAGTCAGATGACAAATAGCATCCTAACGGTCCTCTTATCCAGTCAGATGACAAATAGCATCCCAGCGGTCCTCTTATCCAGTCAGATGAGAAATAGCATCCCAACGGTCCTCTTATCCAGTCAGATGAGAGATAGCATCCCAACGGTCCTCTTATCCAGTCAGATGAGAAATAGCATCCCAACGGTCCTCTTATCCAGTCAGATGAGAAATAGCATCCCAACGGTCCTCTTATCCAGTCAGATGAGAAATAGCATCCCAACGGTCCTCTTATCCAGTCAGATGAGAAATAGCATCCCAACGGTCCTCTTATCCAGTCAGATGAGAAATAGCATCCCAACGGTCCTCTTATCCAGTCAGATGAGAAATAGCATCCCAACGGTCCTCTTATCCAGACAGATGAGAAATAGCATCCCAACGGTCCTCTTATCCAGTCAGATGAGAAATAGCATCCCAGCGGTCCTCTTATCCAGTCAGAGCCGTTTGAAGACAAGCCATGTGCTACAGTCAGCAGGGTTTTATTATCACTGCAGCTGAAGGACAGCACCATTGTCATACACCTGACAGAAATAGTTTCATTAGTTTACGTTACTCTAAAGTTATGGGACACACAGTTACTATAATGACTATTCACCCCATTGGACTTTCACACTTTGATACGAAGTAGAACTGAAATGATAAGCACCAAATCATGAAAACCTATGATAGACACTAAGCCTGCTGGGTCTGTGACCGAGGCTACATGTTGAATGAAAGGCACTGTAAGTCTGCTGGGTCTGTGACCGAGGCTACGTGTTGAATGAAAGGCACTGTAAGTCTGCTGGGTCTGTGACCGAGGCTACGTGTTGAATGAAAGGCACTGTAAGTCTGCTAGGTCTGTGACCGAGGCTACCTGTTGAATGAAAGGCACTGTAAGTCTGCTAGGTCTGTGACCGAGGCTACATGTTGAATGAAAGGCACTGTAAGTCTGCTAGGTCTGTGACCGAGGCTACATGTTGAATGAAAGGCACTGTAAGTCTGCTAGGTCTGTGACCGAGGCTACATGTTGAATGAAAGGCACTGTAAGTCTGCTAGGTCTGTGACCGAGGCTACTACATGTTGAATGAAAGGCACTGTAAGTCTGCTGGGTCTGTGACCGAGGCTACGTGTTGAATGAAAGGCACTGTAAGTCTGCTGGGTCTGTGACCGAGGCTAGATGTTGAATGAAAGGCACTGTAAGTCTGCTGGGTCTGTGACCGAGGCTACATGTTGAATGAAAGGCACTGTAAGTCTGCTGGGTCTGTGACCGAGGCTACGTGTTGAATGAAAGGCACTGTAAGTCTGCTGGGTCTGTGACCGAGGCTAGATGTTGAATGAAAGGCACTGTAAGTCTGCTGGGTCTGTGACCGAGGCTACGTGTTGAATGAAAGGCACTGTAAGTCTGCTGGGTCTGTGACCGAGGCTACGTGTTGAATGAAAGGCACTGTAAGTCTGCTGGGTCTGTGACCGAGGCTACGTGTTGAATGAAAGGCACTGTAAGTCTGCTGGGTCTGTGACCGAGGCTACATGTTGAATGAAAGGCACTGTCAGTCTGCTGGGTCTGTGACCGAGGCTAGATGTTGAATGAAAGGCACTGTCAGTCTGCTAGGTCTGTGACCGAGGCTACGTGTTGAATGAAAGGCACTGTAAGTCTGCTGGGTCTGTGACCGAGGCTAGATGTTGAATGAAAGGCACTGTAAGTCTGCTGGGTCTGTGACCGAGGCTACATGTTGAATGAAAGGCACTGTAAGTCTGCTGGGTCTGTGACCGAGGCTAGATGTTGAATGAAAGGCACTGTAAGTCTGCTGGGTCTGTGACCGAGGCTACATGTTGAATGAAAGGCACTGTAAGTCTGCTGGGTCTGTGACCGAGGCTACGTGTTGAATGAAAGGCACTGTAAGTCTGCTGGGTCTGTGACCGAGGCTACGTGTTGAATGAAAGGCACTGTAAGTCTGCTGGGTCTGTGACCGAGGCTAGATGTTGAATGAAAGGCACTGTAAGTCTGCTGGGTCTGTGACCGAGGCTACATGTTGAATGAAAGGCACTGTAAGTCTGCTGGGTCTGTGACCGAGGCTACGTGTTGAATGAAAGGCACTGTAAGTCTGCTGGGTCTGTGACCGAGGCTAGATGTTGAATGAAAGGCACTGTAAGTCTGCTGGGTCTGTGACCGAGGCTACGTGTTGAATGAAAGGCACTGTAAGTCTGCTGGGTCTGTGACCGAGGCTAGATGTTGAATGAAAGGCACTGTAAGTCTGCTGGGTCTGTGACCGAGGCTACATGTTGAATGAAAGGCACTGTAAGTCTGCTAGGTCTGTGACCGAGGCTACGTGTTGAATGAAAGGCACTGTAAGTCTGCTGGGTCTGTGACCGAGGCTACGTGTTGAATGAAAGGCACTGTAAGTCTGCTGGGTCTGTGACCGAGGCTACGTGTTGAATGAAAGGCACTGTAAGTCTGCTGGGTCTGTGACCGAGGCTACATGTTGAATGAAAGGCACTGTAAGTCTGCTGGGTCTGTGACCGAGGCTACGTGTTGAATGAAAGGCACTGTAAGTCTGCTGGGTCTGTGACCGAGGCTACGTGTTGAATGAAAGGCACTGTAAGTCTGCTGGGTCTGTGACCGAGGCTACATGTTGAATGAAAGGCACTGTAAGTCTGCTGGGTCTGTGACCGAGGCTACATGTTGAATGAAAGGCACTGTAAGCCTGCTAGGTCTGTGACCGAGGCTACATGTTGAATGAAAGGCACTGTAAGTCTGCTAGGTCTGTGACCGAGGCTACGTGTTGAATGAAAGGCACTGTAAGTCTGCTAGGTCTGTGACCGAGGCTACGTGTTGAATGAAAGGCACTGTAAGTCTGCTGGGTCTGTGACCGAGGCTACATGTTGAATGAAAGGCACTGTAAGCCTGCTAGGTCTGTGACCGAGGCTACATGTTGAATGAAAGGCACTGTAAGTCTGCTAGGTCTGTGACCGAGGCTACGTGTTGAATAGGGGTGGTCTGACTGTTATATTAATGTTAGAAGACTGGAAGAACGAAGAAAGCCTTGGCAGTCGCACATTTTAGTCAGAGCTGGGAGGGAGGGGCTTAAGCTTGCGTGTCACAATCAGGTGAGGTGTCAGTCAAGCACAGAACCAACCATGCTTCCTGAAAATCTGGCCAGCCAATGAGCTAACGGCAGCTTTTAAAAAGGCGTTCCAATCACCTTTGGGTAGCTGTGGTTGATCTGACGACAAACGCATGGAGTCCTCTACGGACAAAGCAGACACAGGTGTTACTGAGGGCTCCACGGTCATATGGAAAACCTCCAGTGACTGTATTACAGGGTGGGCTATGTATGGGAGGGGTCGGGACAATTTGGTGCCTGGTCCAAACGTCTAAGGGGGTCTCCAATTCTGGGAGGAGCCAACAAGAGCAGCCTTGCCAGAATATCGGGGGGTTACTGTGGATGTTGAGGTCTGTAAATGGCTGTAACCATCACCTATTCCTTGTTTTTAAGGTCAGCAAAGATCATTGAGAGGTGAGGGGAGGAGCTGTTGTCATGTGAAAGGAGGCAGAGGAGGAACAGGATGTTGGCTGATGACTTACCCATAGTGACTTTGGGAGATTGCTCAGTGCTCAGTCCCTCAATGCTTGGTCCTTCCTCCAGCTCTGAGAATATCAAATACAATCACAGATCAACTGTCTAATTCAACCTCTGAAACATATGGGAAAGCTCCAGACGAAAGGATAGGAGAGGGGGGACTGTGTGTGTGTGTGTGTGTGTGTGTGTGTGTGTGTGTGTGTGTGTGTGTGTGTGTGTGTGTGTGTGTGTGTGTGTGTGTGTGTGTGTGTGTGTGTGTGTGTGTGTGTGTGTGTGTGTGTGTGTGTGTGTGTGTGTGAGAAAGAGACTCACGAGTGCTGGCGGTGTGGGGGGCTTTGGGTGTGTCCTCCACTAGTTGAGGAGTGAGGGTTCCATTGTGTTCTGTCAGGGAAGGAGCCGTCATGTCCCAGCTGTTTGAAGGCTGCAGACACACCAATTCAGTCACATCAAATAACACAACACATACACACAGAAACAACACTACTGCACCCACAGAATGAACACAGAAGCACAAAACACTTGTGTGATTGGTGTGATTTGAACAGTAGCCCTCAGGCCTACCTGAGTATGCTCAGTAAAGAAGTCTGTCTGTCTCTTCTCTGGGGCGGCAGGCTGGATGCTCACACTGGATTGGTCAATCCACAGCTGAGAGAGAAAGACGAAGGGTTAACGGACGCCATTCACACCGACAACTGACATTTACTCCTGAGGTGCTGACCTGCTACACCCTCAGCAACCACTGTGATTATTATTTGAACCTGCTGGTCGTCTATGAACGTTTGAACATCTTGAAGAACGATCTGGTCTTAATGACCATGTATTCTTATAATCTCCACCCGGCACAGCCAGAAGAGGACTAGCCTCCCCTCAGAGCCTGGTTCCTCTCTAGGTTTCTTCCTAGGTTCCTGCATTTCTAGGGAGTTTTTCCTGGCCACTGTGCTTCTACACCTGCATTGCTTGCTGTTTGAGGTTTTAGGCTGGGTTTCTGTATAGCACTTTATGACATCTGCTGATGTAAGAAGGGCTTTATAAATACATGTGATTTAGATGGCCCAGAGCCAAATCAACCCCTGGCCTCTATAGATGTAGACATCATGAGTCTATACCCACTAGATTTGGGAAAGGAATATGCTGGTCATAGGGACCGTATTGATTTCCCATTTTAAAAACAGCTCAGCTCTATCACACCTGCTTAAACAGTTTGGCCCAAACCGAAGACCATAGTTGATGATTCTGAAACTAGCGAGTTAAAATATGAAACACCTCTACACGCTCACAGCACATTCAAATCTGATTTGGTATCTGCAAAAGCCTTGTGAGGACCTGGAAGTGCATCTGCATGCAGCTGCACCAATAAGAACAGGTCTATCCACAAGACATGAATTAATGCTGCTGGTGACATCACACGTGGAGTTTGCCCACTCGCTGGTGACTCAACAGGCCAATGTGGAGCTGATATGGGTGGCTGTGAGAGGGACGAGAGAGGGGGAGTTCGTTGCCTTCTCAGTGGAGGAATAATATCACCGTAGTAATATATAGACATATATAGATAACCATAAGACATAATAATATATAGACATATATAGATAACCATAAGACATAATAATAATATATAGACATATATAGATAACCATAAAACATAATATATAGACATATATAGATAACCATAAGACATAATAATATCAGTAGGAATTTAAACAAACATGGTGTAATTCCAAAAGCTCAATGTTCAGTGGTCATAGCCTGGATGTACAACCATCAAGCCTGGATGTATCACTGTGAGCCTGGATGTATCACTGTGAGCCTGGATGTATCACTGTGAGCCTGGATGTGATGTATCACTGTGAGCCTGGATGTATCACTGTGAGCCTGGTTTAAAACGCAGGGTTAAGGGCGTGTTGTTACATAAGGTATGGTACGTTTGGGTGACCGTTGAAGCTGAGCCCCACACTCACGTCAGACCCATATTTGGACAGCGCCGTGTTGGCTTGCTGTCGGATCTTCTCTCGGTACATCTGTGCCGCGCGGCTGTTGTACTTGGCGGTAGTGTCGTTGGTGGAGCAGCCATGCTGGCGGAAGAAGGCCGTCTTCACCAGGAGGACACAGACAAGAAGGGAGAGAGTCAGATCCAGAGCAGGTCCCCGTTTAAAGGTGTGTGTTGTTCAACGTCTATATATAATGGAATGTTATGGTGTTGACGTACCGCGTTGGCGTTGCCTCCGACCTGCATACATCTCAGCTGAAACCAGTTCCAGTTGGAGTCGAGCTCAGTGGATCTGAGATGAAGAACAAAACAACATGGGGATTGGATCAAATCATTCTCCTTGACCGTGTATGACAGTAAAACTTGTGATTGTCGAGCCATGGTGTGTGAGACAGACAGACAGACGGACAGACGGACAGACCTGCAGACAGACCTGCAGACAGACAGAGGAGACAGACAGAGGAGACAGACAGAGGAGACAGACAGAGGAGACAGACAGACAGGCTACCTGATAAAGCTGAGGTGCACTCCTAGAGAGCGATGAATGCCAGAGCAGTCGATGCACAGAAACACTCCATATGGTATACTGGCCCAGCTGGGGTTCTTGGCAGCACAGTCAAAGCACGCCTTGCACAGAAACAAACACACAATACACTGCCTAGTTAGCTAGCTACATACCTACAGCAGACATGTCTGGATGTGGTCTTAAACAGGGAAGAGAACAAGCTGTGTAGTTACAGACATGGGACACACTCGTACATTAACCATAAAGCCCTGTTCATTGTCAATGACTAAACTCAAGAGTTATTTACACAAGATCTCAGGTCCTACATATTATCGGCTCCTCAAGGTTTGGATGTCCAATAGCTTTCCTGCTTTTTAAACTTGGCTATCAATGAACGTATAGCTGAGATAAAAATGGCCGCGAGTTCATCTCAATAAGTTGTTCTTTCTACTGCTGAGGAAGACCGACTGATAGTGTTCCATCCTATTTAAATCAGCTGTTTTAATTAAGGAAGATTACACAGAAAAGTAACATATTTTAGACTATTGAGATGCAACCCATCAGAGGAAGAGGGGAAACTGCTAGAAAAAAATCTGTCTCCTCCGTCAGGTGGCAATTTTCAACTAAAAACTTGCCCACCAAGCGAGGCGTTGAGAGTCGAAGGTCAATGAGAGTTGAATTTGGTCAACAAAAAATGTAATGGCTTATTTGCTACATGAGCCGTAATGGATCTAATTGATTTTGTAATATTTAAGTTGCTACTGATATAAGTAGGACATGTGACATCCGGCAACTTTGAGGGGGAAAAACACTTTATAATCGTAGTTCTGCTTGGTTTAGTGCTATCCAGACATCCCTGCCTAAACCCCAACCTTATTTAATGTCAACTTCAATGGAGTAACGTCAGAGTTGGGACGTCCCAATGATCCCAGATAGCAAAGACCATCTGCCCTCTCTCATATTTTTTTTTTTTTTTACCTTTATTTAACTAGGCAAGTCAGTTAAGAACAAATTCTTATTTTCAATGATGGCCTAGTGGGTAAACAACTTTGTTCAGGGGCAGAACGACAGCTTGGGGTTTCGAACTTGCAACCTTTCGGTTACTAGCCCAACGCTCTACCACTAGGCTACTCTGCCGCCGCCATTGGCTAGAATGGTCCCACCTCATCGCCCCTCCTCACGACTGTATTTCCATTGACAGAGCGACCACTTGACCATCTGGTCAAGATAATGCAGCGTTTCCCCAAACTAGGGGTTGCTTGATTTGAAAAAAAAAAAAATGGGGTCGCGAAAGAAACTACAACAAAATTGCGCTTCACTCATAGAACCCGGGTAATGTCTGTAACCTCTGGTTGCCGCTATATGGGAGTTGTAATAGTCAATAATGGCAAGTTGAATGCCTGCTTCCTGGGCTTAAAGGAGATTCGCCATATCAACATCTCCTGTAAGGCCCAATTCTGGTCCAGTCGACCCCTAGCCCAAGAATGTACTCTTAAGGAGTGTAGGCAAGCCTACCGTTAGTCTTTAGGGTCCAATGAGTGACCTTATATACTGAACAAAAATATAAACACAACCATTTCAAAGATTTTACTGAGTTACATTTCATTTAAGGAAATCAGTCAATTTAAATAAATTCATTAGGCCCTAATCAATGTATTTGCACGACTTGGTAGGGGTGCCGCCATGGGTGGGCCTGGGAGGGCATAGGTCCACCCACTTGGCAGCCAGGCCCAACCAATCAGAATGAGTTTTTCCAACCCAAAATGGCTTTATTAGAGACAGAAATACTTCTCAGCACCCAACCCCTCCCTCCACAGGTGAAGAAGCCAGATGTGGAGGTCCTGGGCTGGCATGGTTACAAGTGGTCTGCAGTTGAGGCTGGTTGGACATACTGACAAATTCTAAAAAACGACATTGGGAGGCGGCTTATGGTAGAGAAATGAAAATTAAATTCTCTGGCAACAGCTCTAGTGCAGTCGGCATGGCAATTGCGCACTCCCTCAAAACGTGAGACATATGTGGCATTGTGTTGTGTGATAAAACTGCTCCTTTTAAAGTGGCCTTTTATTGTCCTAAGCACAAGATGCACCTGTGCAGTAGTCATGCTGTTTAATCAGCTTCTTTATATGCCACACCTGTCAGGTTGATGGATTATCTTGGCAAACCAGAAATGCTCCCCAATAGAGATGAAAACAAATATGTGCCAAAGAAGAGACGCTTTTCCTGTACATGGAACATTTCTGTGATTGTTTTATTTCCGCTCATGAATCATGGGACCAACACTTTATATGTTGCGTTTATATTTTTGTTCAGTGTAGGATATTTTCAGAGGTAAACTGGCTCTGGCAGCCAGAACAGCAAAATACTCCAACTAAACAGGAATTGATTCTCAATTGCGATACGGTTCTAGAAACATAAATCCCTTAAGTTCATAACACATCTGCAAAATATACACATACACCGTTTTAACCGGCTTCACAGTTGCTGCCGACAGTATTTCTCGGTTACAACACGTTTCTGGTGGCCTTCTTCCATTACACACGAAGCACAGGTGGTCGCCTGTCTTCATGTTACACGCCGTAACATGGAGATATGGCCGTGTGGGGAGACGAATATAAAAAGGTGTATAGTACTTTACCTTTTTGAAAATGATTTATCGCTGATATGAAAGATAGGTTCCTTATTTCGAAAAACCGTAGCGCAAGTGATGCGTGTTCAAGTTCATACTCTTAAAGTTCCCCTGGGAAGAAGATCACATCAGTCGCAAAAGGTAGTTCTCGGCTATGGATGAGGCAACGTTAGTCGACCCCGGGAATTTAGCTTGGTACGTTTAAGCTAGGCAACTTTTACATTTTGGTAATAGCTTATTAGCTGGACATCTGGATTGAAAGGAAAATAACCTAATGGCTAGCTAGCTAACGTTTGCTAGGAATCCAATTACGTTGGCTTCGGTGCTAACGTTAGACAATCTCTTTCAGACATTGGCCCCGGCCCTACTCGTTCTGGCTCAAATAAACAAGCCACCAGACTGGTTAACTAGGTTAGAAAAGCAGGGTGCGTTGACGATACATAGTATACGTGGCCGATTTAGATAAGCAAAGTTAGCTGCTCTGCTAGCCTAGTGAGCTAGTGTCAGCTTCTTGCTGGCCGTCGTAAGGCCCAAGCAGACACCAGCTTGCTACCGTAGACGGATGGACGTGATCATTTTTCTGGTCTACGTTCCACCTCCAATAATGGATCAATAAACGAGTGAATAGACACTAAGCACTTATTCGTGTTACCTTGTTAGTTGGAATAGACCGTAGTCTTTTAAAAATGGTCAGAATTTCTGTCTTGTTCGGCTCCGCAGCCATCTTGCTACCTTTCTAGAGGTACGGGTGCCAGTGGGGATCAAAAATGCTGGGTTGTTCGCGAAGTTCGATCAGAGGTGATGCTGCGTTCATATGCGCCTCGTAAAGTAGGAAACAAAGAGTTTTGTAAGAGCGTTGATTGTTTAAACTTTTTGTATGCCTATTTGCCTGGCCGCAGTTCTACACACTGGCGACGCATTTTGGCATGTTTGGTGTACTCTAAAAATAAAAGGTTCCTGGACTATCCTTAGGGGTTCTTCAAATTAAAACTGTGGGGGAACACCTATAAGGTCTTTGAAGAACCCCTTTAATGGATTTAAAAATATATGTTTTTATTTAATTAGGCAAGTCAGTTAAGAACAATTCTTATTTACAATGACGGCCTATCCCAGCCAAACCCTAACCCAGACGCCGCTGGGCCAATTGTGCGCCACCCTATGGGATTCCCATTCATGACCAGTTGTGAAACAGCCTGGAACCGAACAGTGCCTTAGACGCAGTGCCTTAGACTGCTGCGCCACTCGGGAGCCCCTCAAAGAACCTTTTGGGATTCGTTTCTAACGACACCCCCTCCTCCCCTGTTATTATTAATAATAAAATGAATAACAATAACAATATTTTAGTCGTCAGTGTTTCTTATGATTTTAGTGGCAAAGCAGAATATATATTTTTTCTAAATATGAGGTAAACTCCCAGCAGAGCCAAGTCCAATGGTGTGTTGACGTACATGTGTTGATGTACATGTGTTGATGTACATGTGTTGATGTTCATGTGTTGATGTTCATGTGTTGATGTTCATGTGTTGATGTTCATGTGTTGATGTTCATGTGTTGATGATTACATGTGTTGATGTACATGTGTTGATGTTCATGTGTTGATGTACATGTGTTTGATGTACATGTGTTGATGTTCATGTGTTGATGTTACATGTGTTGATGTTCATGTGTTGATGTTCATGTGTTGATGTTCATGTGTTGATGTACATGTGTTGATGTACATGTGTTGATGTTCATGTGTTGATGTACATGTGTTGATGTGTTTCATGTGTTGATGTACATGTGTTGATGTGATGTTCATGTGTTGATGTACATGTGTTGATGTACATGATGTTGATGTACATGTGTTGATGTGACATGTGTTGATGTACATGTGTTGATGTTCATGTGTTGATGTTCATGTGTTGATGTTCATGTGTTGATGTACATGTGTTGATGTTCATGTGTTGATGTTACATGTGTTGATGTTCATGTGTTTGATGTGTTGTTCATGTGTTGATGTTCATGTGTTGATGTTGATGTACATGTGTTGATGTACATGTGTTGATGTATGTTCATGTGTTGATGTACATGTGTTGATGTACATGTGTTGATGTTCATGTGTTGATGTTACATGTGTTGATGTTCATGTGTTGATGTACATGTGTTGATGTTCATGTGTTGATGTACATGTGTTGATGTACATGTGTTGATGTACATGTGATTGATGTACATGTGTTGATGTACATGTGTTGATGTTCTGTGTTGATGATGTTCATGTGTTGATGTACATGTGTTGATGTTCTGTGATCCACAGCCAGAAGGGTTTTTCAGTACATGTGTTGATGTTCTACGTTGATCCACAGCCAGAAGGGTTTTGATGTACATGTGTTGATGTTCATGTGTTGATCCACAGCCAGATGTGTTTTTCAGTACATGTGTTGATGTTCTCCGTATCCACAGCCAGAAGGGTTTTTCAGTACATGTGTTGATGTTCTCCGTATCCACAGCCAGAAGGGTTTTTCAGTACATGTGTTGATGTTCTCCGTATCCACAGCCAGAAGGTGTTTTTTCAGTACACAGGGTTTTTGTGTTGATGTTCTCCGTATCCACAGCCAGAAGGGTTTTTCAGTACATGTGTTGATGTTCTCCGTATCCACAGCCAGAAGGGTTTTTCAGTACATGTGTTGATGTTCTCCGTATCCACAGCCAGAAGGGTTTTTCAGTACATGTGTTGATGTTCTCCGTATCCACAGCCAGAAGGGTTTTTCAGTACATGTGTTGATGTTCTCCGTATCCACAGCCAGAAGGGTTTTTCAGTACATGTGTTGATGTTCTCCGTATCCACAGCCAGAAGGGTTTTTCAGTACATGTGTTGATGTTCTCCGTATCCACAGCCAGAAGGGTTTTTCAGTACATGTGTTGATGTTCTCCGTATCCACAGCCAGAAGGGTTTTTCAGTACATGGTGATTGAACAGGTTCCCTGTTATATCCCAAAAAGAGTCATTGTACAGATTCTTTTTTTTTAACATCCACGCGACACTATTCATACCTTGGTTTATGTGGTGAATATTTTTTTACATTTTATGTAACTAGGCAAGTCATTTAAGAACAAATACCCAGACTTGACTCTGCTGGGAGTTTACCTCATTTAAAAAATATAAAAATATTCTGCTTTGCCACTAAAATCATAATAAGCACTGACAA
Source organism: Oncorhynchus keta (assembly GCF_023373465.1). Taxonomy (NCBI): domain Eukaryota; kingdom Metazoa; phylum Chordata; class Actinopteri; order Salmoniformes; family Salmonidae; genus Oncorhynchus; species Oncorhynchus keta. Next base: position 50,807 of record NW_026279677.1, read on the forward strand.
CTAAAATATTGTCATTATTGTTATGCATTATATTATTAAAATGGAGTGTAGTTAAAAAATGAACCCCAAAGGGTTCTTTGACTGCTTTATTCAGGGGCAGAACAACAGATTTTTAACTTGTCAGCTCATATAACAGATGTGAAATGGCTAGCTAGTTAGCGGTGGTGCGCGCTAATAGCGTTTCAATCGGGTGTTGGCTTGTTACTTCACCGGGCAAAAGCGGTGAGGAAGGTAAGCCCAGTTCAAATCGAGCATCACCGGGCCATAATGTCAACAAAACAGCATGATAAATCATTCAGAAACATATGTGACACATGTTACAATTTTGAAAGTAGTTTTCCTTGGGATAGGCCTATATAAGTTTTTATAAGAGCAAAAACTTTTGAATGTGAAAACACTGAGGACTCCGCTCTTCGATTTAAAGCCGCTTTCACATGCTAGGAAACCCGGAAATGTCCGACTTGTTAACTAGTTGATCGCGGCAAGTGTATAACTACAACCAGTTAGCAAATCGGAAAGTTCCGAGTTTCCTAGTTCCGACTAGGACTTAAATGCGACAGAAGGCCCAATCATGACACCGAGCAACAGCGCCCTATTGAACGACGAGCCAACTCAGAGGAAGTTGCAATTTAGCTCGCTCGGTTCACCCTGTGAGAGGAGTTTAGTCAAGGTTAAACTTAATTGCATTCGTTTTGAAAACGGCTGGGGTGAGAGAGTGCGTTTGTGCATTACGTTTTTTTTTTTTTTTTTAAGAATTGGACCATATTTATAATTCTTCAAATCAAATATATGTACAAGCCGAAATAATAATTGTCACAAGAATAGGCATATGTACAGGCTATATACCAATAGCCGAATCATATATCCACAGCCATTATTCATCATAATTACAATTTTAAAAACAAGTCTTTAGCGTTTAAAAAACATGCATAGTAATACTTTTCAAATGTGTAGGTTTGGTCTAACCAGCCCAGCCTTGCAAGCCGGTCTAAACAAGTGAAGCTCATAGGTCACTGCAACAACAACAACCAAATCACCAATAAGATTATAGTCTCAATGGCATCCTTTCATTGTAAAGGAATATATATATATATATAATGATTATAGCAATCTAATTATGAAGTGAGGCAACCCTAGGACAGTGCCCCAGGACTACCTGACATGATGGCTCCTTGCTGTCCCCATTCCACCTGACTGCTGCTGCTCCAGTTTCAACTGTTCTGCCTTATTATTATTCGACCATGCTGGTCATTTATGAACATTTGAACATCTTGGTCATGTTCTGTTATAATCTCTACCCGGCACAGCCAGAAGAGGACTGGCCACCCCACATAGCCCGGTTCCTCTCTAGGTTTCTTCCTAGGTTTTGGCCTTTCTAGGGAGTTTTTCCTAGCCACCGTGCTTTTACACCTGCATTGTTTGCTGTTTGGGGTTTTAGGCTGGGTTTCTGTACAGCACTTTGAGATATCAGCTGATGTACGAAGGGCTATATAAATAAATTTGATTTGATTTGATTTGATTTGAACACAGGATCAAACAATGCGATTTTTTTCTCAAAAAAAAGTGCATCACAAACCCGGTTATTCCAGTCATTGAATTACCCCACGCCTCCACCATATAAATGAATAGGAACGAGGAACTTGAAGGAGATGATTAGACAGACAGACAGACAGACAGATAGGCTAAGAGAAAGACATCATGGACCTTGGTATGCTGCTCCTGCTGGTACTCAGCAGTGCCGTCTGCCACAGCGCGGATTCAACGTATTATGGCGGGACTGTGCGCTGTACAGTGCCGGGATACATGCCCCCAGACTCGAAATGGACAGGGGAGGTAGGTTCCTATGACTGAATAACTTGATTTGCAATAAATAGTCAATAAATAGTCTACAAAGTACATGCCAAACCTGCCAGTGCCTTTAATACTATAACACTCCTAACCAGTGGTGGGAAAAGTACCCAAGTGTCGTACTTAAGTCAAAGTAAACATAGTAAACGACTCAAGTGAAGTAATCCAGTAAAATAATATTTGAGTAAAAGTCCTAAAAGTATTTGGTTTTAAATATACTGAAGTATCAAAAGTACAAGTAAATGCTATGTATCATTTCAAATGACTTTTTAAACCAGACAGCACAATTTTTTTTTTTAACTTATGAATAGCCAGCGGCACACTCCAACAGTCAGACATAATTTACAAACGAAGCTTTTGCGTCGAGGGAGTCGGTCTGATCAGAGGCAGTAGTGATGACCGCTTGTTCCCGATCCGACCATTTTCCTGTCCTGCTAAGCATTCGAAATGAGTGCTTTTGGGTGTCAAGGAAAATGTAAAGCGAGTAAAAAGTACATATTTTTTTTAACAGGGGAAACGGGAAAAAAATGTATTGTGTCATTTTGGAGTCACTTTTATTGAAATAAGCATATAACATGTTTCTAAACACATTGTGGATGCTACTATGGTTACGGATAATCCTGAATGAATCACGATATTTGTGCATCTTTCTCACTCAAGCTGACTGTCTACACTTTAACCAAAACATTGTTTTTGCTTAGTTACTTTACACCACTGCTCATAACCAATTTCACAAGGTACATTTACCATTTCTGGCAGTGAAAGAAACACACCATTTCTGTCTTGCTTCTATGTTTGGGAATAAAACTGTTGAAATTATGTAGCGGAGGAGGAGGAAGAGATTTTTTTTAAATATTTTTTTATATGGAAATGAAAATGAATGTCAGGAGATCATGTGATCATACAGGTTTGACATGCACATCCAAGAAATACACTGATCTATAAACGAGCTCTGATTCTGAATGACACAGGTGGTGTTCATAAATGCCTTTTCTTTAGCAACTCTTAAAGAAAACTGGTCAGACATGTAAAACAGAAGTCTGACCAATCTTTATCAATTGATGGAGTATCAGGTAAAATAATAAAGGAAGAAAGATATAGGAGGAGGAAGAGAGACAGGAAGAGAGAGGAGGAGGAAGAGAGACAGGAAGAGAGACAGGAAGATAGAAGGGTGAGGAAGAGAGACAGGAAGATAGAGGAGGAGGAAGAGAGACAGGAAGATAGAGGAGGAGGAAGAGAGACAGGAAGAGAGAAGGGGGAGGAAGAGAGACAGGAAGATATAGGAGGAGGAAGAGAGACAGGAAGATAGAAGGGTGAGGAAAAGAGACAGGAAAGAGAGGAGGAGGAAAAGAGACAGGAAGAGAGAGGAGGAGGAAGAGAGACAGGAAGAAGAGAACAGGAAGAGAGAACGGGAAGATAGAAGGGTGAAGGAAGAGAGACAGGAAGAGAGGAGGAGGAAGAGAGACAGGAAGAGAGAAGGGTGAGGAAGAGAGACAGGAAGATAGGGTGAGGAGAGAAGGAGGAGGAAGAGAGACAGGAAGGAAGAAGATAGAAGGGTGAGGAAGAGAGACAGGAAGATAGAGGAGGAAGAGAGACAGGAAGAGAGAACGGAAGATAGAAGGGTGAGGAAGAGAGACAGGAAGATAGAGGAGGAGGAAGAGGAGACAGGAAGATAGAAGGGTGAGGAAGAGAGACAGGAAGATAGAGGAGGAGGAAGAGAGACAGGAAGAGAGAACGGAAGATAGAAGGGTGAGGAAGAGAGACAGGAAGATAGAGGAGGAGGAAGAGAGACAGGAAGAGAGAACGGAAGATATAGGAGGAGGAAGAGAGAGAGGAAGAGAGAAAGGAAGATAGAGGAGGAGGAAGAGAGACAGGAAGAGAGAACGGAAGATAGAAGGGTGAGGAAGAGAGACAGGAAGATAGAGGAGGAGGAAGAGGAAGGAAGAGAGACGGAAGATAGAAGGGTGAGGAAGAAGACAGGAAGAGGAGGAGGAAGAGAGACAGGAAGAGAGAACGGAAGATAGAAGGGTGAGGAAGAGAGACAGGAAGATAGAGGAGGAGGAAGAGAGACAGGAGAGAGAAGGAAGAGAGGTGGAAGATAGAAGGGTGAGGAAGAGAGACAGGAAGATAGAGGAGGAGGAAGGAGAGAAGGGTGAGGAAGAGAGACAGGAAGATAGAGGAGGAAGGAAGAGAAAGGAAGAGAGAACGGAAGATAGAAGGGTGAGGAAGAGAGACAGGAAGATAGAGGAGGAGGAAGAGAGACAGGAAGAGAGAACGGAAGATAGAAGGGGAGGAAGAGAGAGAGGAAGATAGAGGAGGAGGAAGAGAGACAGGAAGATAGAACGGAAGATAGAAGGGTGAGGAAGAGGAAGAAGAGACAGGAAGAGAGAACGGAAGATAGGAGGAAGAGAGAAGAGGAGGAAGAGAGACAGGAAGAGAGAACGGAAGATAGAAGGGTGAGGAAGAGAGACAGGAAGATAGAGGAGGAGGAAGAGAGACAGGAAGAAGAGAGAGAAGGAAGATAGAAGGGTGAGGAAAAGAGACAGGAAGAAGAGGAAGAGGAGGAGGAAGAGAGACAGGAAGATAGAGGGGAGGAAGAGAGACAGGAGAACGGAAGATAGAAGGGTGAGGAAGATAGAGACAGGAAGAGAGAACGGAAGAAGAAGGGTGAGGAAAGAGACAGGAAGATAGAGGAGGAGGAAGAGAGACAGGAAGAGAGAACGGAAGATAGAAGGGTGAGGAAGAGAGACAGGAAGATAGAGGAGGAGGAAGAGAGAGAAGAGAGAACGGAAGATAGAGGGTGAGGAAGAGAGACAGGAAGAGAGAAGAGAGACAGGAAGAGAGAGGAAGATAGAGGAGGAAGGAAGAGAGAAAGAGAAGAGGAAGATAGAGGAGGAAGAGGAGGAGAGAGGAGGAGGAGGAAGAGAGAAGAAGAGATAGAGGAGGAGGAAGAGAGAAAGGAAGATAGAGGAGACAGGAGGAAGAGGGAAAGGAAGATAGAAGGGGAGGAAGAGAAGAGGAGGAAGAGAGAAGGAGGAGAAGGAGAGAGAAGGAGAGAAAGGAAGATAGAGGAAGAGGGGAAGAGAAGGAAGAGATAGAAGGAAGAGAGAGGAAGAGAGAAAGGAAGATAGAAAGGGGGAGGAAGAGAGAAAGGAAGATAGAAGAGGAGGAAGAGAGAAAGGAAGATAGAGGAGGAAGAAGAGAGGGAAAGGAAGATAGGAAGATAGGGAGGAAGAGAGAAAGGAGATAAAGCTAGGGTTGATAACAGTACACTGTAAATCCAGATACTCAAAACTTGTGAGGAAACTCATTGCACTTAATATATCTGAGCAGTGGTGTAAAGTACTTAAGTAAACAATACTTTAAAAAATGACTACTTAAGTATTTTGTGGGGTCTATGTACTTTACTTTACTATTTATATTTTTGGCAACTTTTACTTTTACTTCAATACATTCCGAAATAACATTTTGACAGGAGAATTGTCCAATTCACACACTTGTCAAAAGAACATCTCTGGTCATCATCCCCTTTTCCCTCTGATCTGGCGGACTCACTAAACACAACTGCTTCATTTGTTAATGATGTCTGAGTGTTGTAGTGTGCCCCTGGCTATACATACATTTAAAAACTAAAAGAGAATTGTGTCATCTGGTTTGATTAATATAAGGAATTTGAAATGATTTATACTTTTACTTTTGATACTTAAGTACATTTTAGCAATTCCATTGAGTTGTATCAACATGAACATTTAGAGTAATGCCCCCACTAAGCCACGCCTCCAATATAATTTACCAGCATACCTTGCCTTTCAGAGTGAAGTGTAGACTTACCACCCATGACAGTACTTGTTAGTGACAGAGACATGATTGTTGAATTCGTTCATTTTCAGTCCTGTGGCCTTCACCAAGTGAGTTCCTAGGTGAATGTCATCATTATAATAAAACTCATTATGACAATACATTACATATCTCATAAAGCCTTATTATGAATCCTAGCTATACTTTAATACATTGGCATGAAACTCATGGTTTACAGGCCACATAAGGCCTTCAAGTAGATTTGCAAAATTCTGGTAACTTTCCCCAAATTCCCAGATGTATTATTTTTTAAAATGGAGTTGATGTGACTTATCATTGAGTTTTGAGTCAGTACTACATAAACATTTAAAGCACTAATGACTTTTCATTGAGTTCAACTTACGAGTAGTATTTGAGTTAAAATGCCTTGGGTTTTACAGTGTAGTTTGTGGTCAATTCCAAGTTATTTCCTGTTAGTAGATTTGCAAATGGAAAATCTTAAGTGCAATTTATAAAAAATGAAAACAACGCTCCGAATCAATTCCACCTCCAATGAAAGTAAGACATTGAATTAGCAGCTTTTCTACATAAACTAGGTGATGGAGGAAATTGATTTAGCAGCTTTTCTACATAAACTAGGTGATGGAGGACATTGATTTAGCAGCTTTTCTACATAAACTAGGTGATGAGGAAATTGATTTAGCAGCTTTTCTACATAAACTAGGTGATGGAGGAAATTGATTTAGCAGCTTTTCTACATAAACTAGGTGATGGAGGAAATTGATTTAGCAGCTTTTCTACATAAACTAGGTGATGGAGGAAATTGATTTAGCAGCTTTTCTACATAAACTAGGTGATGGAGGAAATTGATTTAGCAGCTTTTCTACATAAACTAGGTGATGGAGGAAATTGATTTAGCAGCTTTTCTACATAAACTAGGTGATGGAGGAAATTGATTTAGCAGCTTTTCTACATAAACTAGGTGATGGAGGAAATTGATTTAGCAGCTTTTCTACATAAACTAGGTGATGGAGGAAATTGATTTAGCAGCTTTTCTACATAAACTAGGTGATGGAGGAAATTGATTTAGCAGCTTTTCTACATAAACTAGGTGATGGAGGACATTGATTTAGCAGCTTTTCTACATAAACTAGGTGATGGAGGACATTGATTTAGCAGCTTTTCTACATAAACTAGGTGATGGAGGACATTGATTTAGCAGCTTTTCTACATAAACTAGGTGATGGAGGACATTGATTTAGCAGCTTTTCTACATAAACTAGGTGATGGAGGACATTGATTTAGCAGCTTTTCTACATAAACTAGGTGATGGAGGAAATTGATTTAGCAGCTTTTCTACATAAACTAGGTGATGGAGGAAATTGATTTAGCAGCTTTTCTACATAAACTAGGTGATGGAGGACATTGATTTAGCAGCTTTTCTACATAAACTAGGTGATGGAGGACATTGATTTAGCAGCTTTTCTACATAAACTAGGTGATGGAGGACATTGATTTAGCAGCTTTTCTACATAAACTAGGTGATGGAGGAAATTGATTTAGCAGCTTTTCTACATAAACTAGGTGATGGAGGACATTGATTTAGCAGCTTTTCTACATAAACTAGGTGATGGAGGAAATTGATTTAGCAGCTTTTCTACATAAACTAGGTGATGGAGGAAATTGATTTAGCAGCTTTTCTACATAAACTAGGTGATGGAGGACATTGATTTAGCAGCTTTTCTACATAAACTAGGTGATGGAGGAAATTGATTTAGCAGCTTTTCTACATAAACTAGGTGATGGAGGACATTGATTTAGCAGCTTTTCTACATAAACTAGGTGATGGAGGAAATTGATTTAGCAGCTTTTCTACATAAACTAGGTGATGGAGGACATTGATTTAGCAGCTTTTCTACATAAACTAGGTGATGGAGGACATTGATTTAGCAGCTTTTCTACATAAACTAGGTGATGGAGGAAATTGATTTAGCAGCTTTTCTACATAAACTAGGTGATGGAGGACATTGATTTAGCAGCTTTTCTACATAAACTAGGTGATGGAGGAAATTGATTTAGCAGCTTTTCTACATAAACTAGGTGATGGAGGACATTGATTTAGCAGCTTTTCTACATAAACTAGGTGATGGAGGAAATTGATTTAGCAGCTTTTCTACATAAACTAGGTGATGGAGGACATTGATTTAGCAGCTTTTCTACATAAACTAGGTGATGGAGGAAATTGATTTAGCAGCTTTTCTACATAAACTAGGTGATGGAGGAAATTGAATTAGCAGCTTTTCTACATAAACTAGGTGATGGAGGACATTGAATTAGCAGTTTCTTTACATAAACTAGGTGATGGAGGACATTGAATTAGCAGTTTCTTTACATAAACTAGGTGATGGAGGACATTGATTTAGCAGTTTCTTTACATGAACTAGGTGATGGAGGAAATTGAATTAGCAGTTTCTTTACATAAACTAGGTGATGGAGGACATTGAATTAGCAGTTTCTTTACATAAACTAGGTGATGGAGGACATTGATTTAGCAGCTTTTTCTAACATAAACTAGGTGATGGAGGACATTGATTTAGCAGCTTTTCTACATAAACTAGGTGATGGAGGAAATTGATTTAGCAGCTTTTCTACATAAACTAGGTGATGGAGGACATTGATTTAGCAGCTTTTCTACATAAACTAGGTGATGGAGGAAATTGATTTAGCAGCTTTTCTACATAAACTAGGTGATGGAGGAAATTGATTTAGCAGCTTTTCTACATAAACTAGGTGATGGAGGAAATTGATTTAGCAGTTTCTTTACGTAAACTCTGTGGAAGAATTTGGGGGAAAGATCTTCAAGTTGAGAAATAGCTTGAGTCATGGGACAATATTACAGTACATTTACCATCTAATGCACTCTTGATAACTATTCAACAATATTAACTAATATATTATGTCAAACATGTATTACTTATTTGTTCTGTCTTGGTGCAACCGATTTTCGTTCTGTCTTGATGTAACCATTCTTTCTATCTTGATGCAACCCTTCTTTCTATCTTGATGTAACCATTATTTCTGTCTTGATGTAACCATTCTTTCTATCTTGATGCAACCATTCTTTCTATCTTGATGCAACCATTCTTTCTATCTTGATGCAACCATTCTTTCTATCTTGATGCAACCATTCTTTCTATCTTGATGTAACCATTCTTTCTATCTTGATGCAACCCTTCTTTCTATCTTGATGCAACCATTCTTTCTATCTTGATGCAACCATTCTTTCTATCTTGATGTAACCATTATTCATTCTGTCTTGATGCAACCATTCTTTCTATCTTGATGTAACCATTATTCATTCTGTCTGGATGTAACCATTCTTTCTATCTTGATGTAACCATTCTTTCTATCTTGATGTAAACATTATTCATTCTGTCTGGATGCAACCATTTCTAAACATTCTTAATGCAAACCGACCTATCTCCCCTAGCAGGGCCATATATTCAAAAAGCTTCTCAGAGTGGTAGTGCTGATCTAGGATCAGGGTCCCCCCCTGTCCGTATACTCTTATTCATTATGATCTAAAAGGCAAAACTGATCCTGTATCAGCACTCCTACTCTGAGTCTGTCTGTGAGTATGGATCCTAACCTGTGTGCTGGCAGGTACAATTCCATTACCGTGAGAATGGCCGGGACAGGTGTGAACAGCAGTTCTCCTGGGAGTGCACCAGCGGCTACTGTAATGGCAGTGCCAACCGACAAGGACCTGTCGTGCAGACCACCGACAAGGACCAGTCCGGCCAAAACCTCTGGTGCCAGTCGGAGGGACACTTCACTAGAAACTTCACTAGGGACCAGAAAACCCAATCCTACACCCTGAGGTAAACTTGGATTTTCTGGGTGTGGTGGAGGAAGGGGCGGGGGGTTGTCGTCAGCCTCTGGGTGTTAGAGACAGGAAGTCATCTGTTGAATGCTGTTTTGAAGAGTAATAAGCACATCATCCAGGCATCTTGACACCCCCCTCCTCCCCCCGACACACACACAAACACTGTGTAGTTACTGTTGCTGTGTCTGTTGTGCTCCGCCCCCCACCCCCCCAAGCCACCCCCCCGACACACACACAAACCCTGTATAGTTACTGTTGCTGTGTCTGTTGTGCTCCGCCCCCCACCCCCAAGCCACCCCCCGACACACACACAAACCCTGTATAGTTACTGTTGCTGTGTCTGTTGTGCTCCGCCCCCCACCCCCCCCCACCCCCCGACACACACACCCCTGTATAGTTAGCCCCCCCCCCCCGCCACACACACACAAACCCTGTATAGTTACTGTTGCTGTGTTTGTTGTGCTCCGCCCCCCCCCCCCCTCCCCCCCAAGCCACCCCCCCGACACACACACAAACCCTGTATAGTTACTGTTGCTGTGTCTGTTGTGCTCCGCCCCCCACCCCCCCGCCACCCCCCGACACACACACAAACCCTGTGTAGTTACTGTTGCCTCCGCCCCCCACCCCCAAGCCACCCCCGACACACACACAAACCCTGTGTAGTTACTGTTGCTGTGTCTGTTGTGCTCCGCCCCCCACTGCCACCCCCCGACACCCCAAGCCAGCCACCCCCCCGACACACACACAAACCCTGTGTAGTTACTGTTGCTGTGTCTGTTGTGCTCCGCCCCCCACCCCCCAAGCCACCCCCCGACACACACACAAACCCTGTGTAGTTACTGTTGCTGTGTTCTGTTGTGCTGAACCCCCCCCCGCCACCCCCCCCCACCCCCAAGCCACCCCCCGACACACACACAAACCCTGTGTAGTTACTGTTGCTGTGTTTGTTGTGCTCCGCCCCCCCCCCCCCCCAAGCCACCCCCCCGACACACACAAACCCTGTATAGTTACTGTTGCTGTGTTTGTTGTGCTCCGATCCCATCAAACAACATTTTGCTGGATTTTAATGTTGGAAAGACATAACATTGCAATCTGACCACTGTGGAAATAACAGTTATATTGATGATGTGGATGGAATCACTAGAAAATACTGGTATCTGTCAGAATGATGTCATGCTGATCTACCACTTCAATGCACTGATTCAACCTCTCATTGTAGTGACTCAGGTTGCTGTTGGGGCTCCAATGTCAATGGAAAGACCAACTGGACAATACACACCGAGGTGGATTTGGGGTTACGGGTCAGCCCGGGGCCTCCAACCCAAAACACACCTCCTGTCACGGCAACTGTCCCAACCCTGCGGTACGACCACGAGGGAAGCAAACTGAATGTACCAAAAGAGCTTCTGCCAAATAACCACACACTAAACTTAGTGGCATATTTCAACCTGAGCCCTTTAGAACCCATAGGGGCCGTCTCAGTCATCTACAGCAGCATTCTAGAATTCTATTGTCGTCTAAAGGGTTAAACAATACATTCTGTTTTATTCTACATCTATATAACACTACAGTCATGTCGATGTTATCTGGGATTATGAACTACTAATGAAAGTGTTTTTTTTTTGTTTCTCTCTGTGATGTCATGAGTAGAGTTCCTCAGAACTGCTTTTCCACTCTTCCTCTCTTGGCCTATGACCCGGATGGAGATGACGTGAGGTGCCACTTCCCTGTGAACGTCGCACACCCCAACATTACACTTGACAGGGTAATAAAATTAACAATATCCCTCCCTGCAGATTGATGTAGATGAAATCAAGCCCGTTTATTAACGGTTTAGTGCGTGGGGTATTATTAAGATAGCTAAAATCAGATCGGTTGAAGAATTGTTCCGACTTCAAAGGCACGTGAACAATCCCTGCGGAGGTACTGCAGAAGGCTCCCCCTCTCAATGTTTTTATGAATATCGCTAGCAACAACAGAATAAACACATTTATTATTACATACCCACAGTAGACAAGAGGAGAATATCTTATTTCTAACGATGTCAACTTTATTTCTCAACTCTGAACATTAAGCAAATTACACTCATGGTATCCAATGACACTCACTGGAGTATCTGATTTCGGATTTTAAAAAGCACACGCTAATTTGTAAGTCGCTCTGGATAAGAGCGTCTGCTAAATGACTTAAATGTAAATGTAAATGTAAATGTAAATGAATAGGGGTGGCTTCATGTGCTCGTGGGAAATGGGAAACTGGGAAGTGGGAAGTCGTAAGTCCGACATGAATGTGTTCACATGCCTTTGAAGTTAGATCGATTCTTTAACAAATACGATTTTAGCTAGCTTGATAAGCTAGCTAACGTTGCTAATTATAAAATTAGCTTGCTTAACATTGACAATATGGTCAAACTAGCTACATTATCCACATTGATAATGTTGTAATTGTCAAAAAGGGATTTGTTGTCATTTTTTGGTTGAAAAGCTGAAATGTCAGTGGTGAAACGTCGCTACATGGCAATTCGGGAAACAACAAGCTTCCCACTTGAAACTCCGACTTAGAAGGCCGTTCCCACTTCCGATAACTCTGATAGCATGTGAATGCGGCACAGGCTACCAGTGCCACTGGCTGCTGGTAAGCTTTCTTGACTTGGACATAATGCTTTGCCAACACATGGCTGACCTTTGTTTAACCAGATAAACAGTCGCTCTTAGCAAAAATGTGTTTGGAATTACCTTTCTAGCTAATAGGCTATGTTAGAGTTTACACTTCCTCTTCCAATTATAATGTGGGGAGATCAAAATAATGAAAATTATCTACGTAATATTTTCATTTTAAAATGTTGATTACTTCTCCTTTCCATTATCATTTACCTGATGTGAAGGAAAACCACTTTTTGCTAACTGTATGATGTTGGTCGCCGGTTTGCCTGGGACGGGTCCCTGGGTCGCCAGTTTGCCTGGGACGGGTCCCTGGGTCACCGGTTTGCCTGGGACGGGTCCCTGGGTTGCCGGTTTGCCTGGGACGGGTCCCTGGGTCGCCAGTTTGCCTGGGACGAGGTCCCTGGTTTGCCTGGGACGGGTCCCTGGTCAGGTTTGCCTGGGACGGGTCCCTGGGTTGCCAGGTTTGCCTGGGACGGGTCCCTGGGTTGCTGGTTTGCCTGGGACGGGTCCCTGGGGCCAGTTTGCCTGGGACGGGTCCCTGGGTTGCCGGTTTGCCTGGGACGGGTCCCTGGGTTGCCGGTTTGCCTGGGACGGGTCCCTGGGTTGCCGGTTTGCCTGGGACGGGTCCCTGGGTTGCAGGTTTGCCTGGGACGGGTCCCTGGGTTGCCGGTTTGCCTGGGACGGGTTTGCCTGGGATGGGTCCCTGCGTCGCCGGTTTGCCTGGGACGGGGTCCCTGACGGGTTGGGTTGCCGGTTTGCCTGGGACGGGTCCCTGCCGGTTTGCCTGAGACGGGTCACTTGCCGGTTTGCCTGGGACGGGTCCCTGGGTTGCCGGTTTGCCTGGGACGGGTCCCTGGGTTGCCGGTTTGCCTGGGACGGGTCCCTGGGTTGCCGGTTTGCCTGGGACGGGTCCCTGGGTTGCTGGTTTGCCTGGGACGGGTCCCTGGGTTGCTGGTTTGCCTGGGACGGGTCCCTGGGTTGCCGGTTTGCCTGGGACGGGTCCCTGGGTTGCTGGTTTGCCTGGGACGGGTCCCTGGGTCGCCGGTTTGCCTGGGACGGGTCCCTGGGTTGCCGGTTTGCCTGGGACGGGTCCCTGGGTCGCCGGTTTGCCTGGGACGGGTCCCTGGGTTGCCGGTTTGCCTGGGACGGGTCCCTGGGTTGCCGGTTTGCCTGGGACGGGTCCCTGGGTCGCCGGTTTGCCTGGGACTGGTCCCTGCGTCGCCGGTTTGCCTGGGACGGGTCCCTGGGTTGATCCCTGGTCTAGTGTGAAAGACCCTTGTTTATTATTATTTATTATAAACATTCAATCCAATTGAGCACAATTAACATCCAACATGGCGTAGGTGCACTGATCTGGGATCAGAGATCATAATGCTAGGATTTGCCAGGGAGAAACTGTTCCTAGATCAGCAGTTAATTCACTATCATCTCATCCCTCCAGGTCCAGTTTGCACTAGGCCACGGGTCCCTGCGTCGGGTTTGCCTGGGACGGGTATTTGAGGGTTGCTGTTGCAGGACGGGTCCCCACTGTAGACGTTTGCATGACGGGATATAAATCTAATTTACCAGAAAGGCCCTAATGCCAGTTAACCTGGGACGGGTCCCTGGGTTCGGTTTCGGGTCCCTGGGTTGCAGTTTGCCTGGGAGGGTCCCTGGGTTGCTGTTTCCAGACGGGAATGCTCTCCGGTTTGCCATAGGGCCAAGTTTTTGCCTGGGATTAATCCCTAGTGTTTTGCCTAGACGGGTAATATGTTAGATGCCAGTGACGGGTCCATAGTCATTTGTCAAAAAATAAAACAGGTTTTGCCTGGTAAAACTGGTGTAGGTTTCAAAATTGAACGTAGTTTGTTTATGCAAATTTGATGTTCCCTGGGTTGCCGGTTTGCCTGGGACGGGTCCCTGCGTCCAAATGGCCGGTTTGCCTGGGACGGGTCCCCTGGTTTGCCTAAGACGGGTCCCTGGGTTGCCATTTGCAGACGCTTTTGCCTGGGACGAGGTCATGTGTGCCATTTTGCCTGGGACGGGTCCCTGGGTCGAACCGGTTTGCCTGGGACCCTGGGTTACAAGCGGTTTGCCTACGGGTCCCTGGGTACAGAACCGGTTTGCCTGGGACTGGTAATGTACCTTTATTTACTGGGACAGTTTGCCTGGGAATGGGTTGCTAAAACGGGTCCCCCTTAGTTTAAAATGGACAACAATTTAGTCCGGTTTGCCTCATTGTTTACAGACATTGCCTGGGACGGGTCCCTGGGTAATCTGAGTTTTGGGACGGGTCCCTTTTTGCCGGTTTAAACGGGTCCCTGGGTTGCTGGTTTGCCTGGGACGGGTGTCGCCAGTTTGCCTCAACGGGTCCCTGCGTCGCAAAGTTTGCCTATCCATGAGATCCCTGGGTAGCTATGGTTTGCCTGGGACGGGTCCCTAGTGGTTAGAGGTTTGCCTGGGACAGGTCCCTGGGTTGCAAGTCAGGTCCCTTGACAAGGTTTGCCTGGGAAGGTCCCTGGGTCGCCGGTTTGCCAGGCAGTTATTGTTCCTAGGCTGTGAAAATAAGTTTTACGGGTCCCTTTTTTTTGCCTGACACGGGTCCCTGGGTGGTTTGCCTGGGAGGTTTCGGTTTGCCTGACGGGTCCCTCGGTTTGATAGCTATGGTCCCTGGGTTGCTGGTTTGCCTGGGACGGGTCCCTATGGTTGCCGGTTTGCATCCACGGGTCAAAATGATAGTTTGCCTGGATACAAGGATGATGGTTTGCCACGGGTCCCTGGGTTGCTGGTTTGCCTACGGGTCCCTGGGTTACCGGTTTGCCTGACGGGTCCATGGGATGCTGGTTTGCCTGGAAAGGTCCCTGACTATCCAGTTTGCCTAAAACGGATGATTTTGCCTGGGACGGGTCCCTGGGTTCCGGTGAGCCTCAGAATGGTCCCTTTACCATGCCTGGGACAGGTCAAACCTGGGATTGATTAAACGAGGTCCCTGGGTGTATTTTGCCTGGGACGGGTCCCTGGGACAGTTGCCTACGGGTCCCTGGGGCAGGTTTGCCTGGGAAGTCCCTGGGTGCTGGTTTGCCTGAAGGGTCAAATATTTGCATTACGGGTCCCTGCGTCGCCGGTTTGCCTAGGGTCCCTGGTTGCCGGTTTCCCAGACGGGTCCCTTTATTAACACGGTTTGCCTAGATGTCTAAAACCTGTCCTTGCCTGGGTCCACAACTGTCTCACTGGCTACATGTCAAGAGTCCTCTCGTTTTAGCCCGGTTTGCCTGGGACGGGTCCCTGAGTTGCCAAAGGTTTGCCTGGGACGGGTCCCTGGGTTGCTGGTTTGCCTGGGACGGGTATTTAGATTTGTTTGGCTGGGACTTTTTGGTTACGGTTTGCCATGGGACGGGTCCCATGGTTTGCCTGGGTTTTGCCGGTTTCCTGGGACGGGTCCCTGGGTCGGGGTTTGCCTGAATGGTAAAAAATAAATAAGACGGGTCCCTTTTTTGCCTGGGACGGGTCCCTGGAACTGGTTTGCCTGGGATGTCCTTTCTGTGGTTTGCCGGGCCCTCTATCCAACGGTTTGCCTGGCTACATCCCACAGTTCTGGTTTCCTGGGATGTCCAATGGCTTGGGTTTGCCTGTACCAACGGGTCCCTGGGTTGCCGGTTTGCCTGGGACGGGTCCCTGGGTTGCTGGTTTGCCTGACCACAACACTTTAACCATGAAAACATGGCAAGTCCCTGCGTCGCCAGTTTGCCTGGGACGGGTCCCTGGGTAAGATAATGTTGAAGATCCCTGGTCTAGTGTGAAAGACCCTTGTTGATTATTATTTATTATAAACATTCAATCCAATTGAGCACAATTAACATCCAACATGGCGTAGGTGCACTGATCTGGGATCAGCTTTTCCTTTTCAGATCATAATGAATAGGATTCAGTGGGAGAAACTGTTCCTAGATCAGCAGTTAATTCACTATCATCTCATCCCTCCAGGTCCAGTGCACTCTGCATGCCACGGGCCAGTTGGCTGTAGGGTTGCATGTATTTGAGGTGCTGCTGCAGGACCACCCCACTGTAGACGTCAACATGACGGGATATAAATCAAATTATACCAGAGGCCCAAAACAAGGTCCATCAATAACCTGACTCCGCCCCGTTGAGCGTGCCAGTTGCAACCCACTGTTCCTATGCTGTCATTGAAAATAAGCATTTGTTCTTCTCACAGTTAATATTTAACTGTCATTTGTCAAAATCAATAAACACATTGAGTTTTATTTAACTGACATGTCAAATTAATTTTTTTTTTAAAAAGGACTGACCATCCATCAGATCAAAATGATAGCTATGGATACAAGGACTGACTATCCATCAGATCAAAATGATAGCTATGGATACAAGGACTGACTATCCATCAGATCAAAATGATAGCTATGGATACAAGGACTGACTATCCATGAGATTAAAATGATAGCTATGGATACAAGGACTGACCATCCATGAGATCAAAATGATAGCTTTAACCATGCTATAAAACTATACAAACATTAGATTAAATAAAATAAGCTTGTATTTTAGCTAGTGATTTATTAAGACAGTTGAACTAAGCTCCTGAGGCATTTCTATAAGTCATAGTCTTGAAGAATCAATGTCTATATATCATTAATTTAATAGTATAATAATGGATGTAGCAATCCCAGAATGCCCCTTTATTAACACACACACTAGATGTCTAAAACCTGTCCTTTCTCTGGTTTTAGTCCAGCCAACTGTCTCACTGGCTACATAGAGAATGCCAAGAGTGTGCAAAGCTGTCATCAAGGCAAAGGGTGGCTACTTTGAAGAATGTCAAATATAAAATATATTTAGATTTGTTTAACACTTTTTTGGTTACTACATGATTCAGTATGTGTCATTTCATAGTGTTGATGTCTTCACTATTATTCTACAATTTAGAAAATAGTAAAAAATAAATAAATAACCCTTGAATGAGTAGGTGTGTCTAAATGATTGACTGGTACTGTATCTACAACCTGTCCTTTCTGTGGTTTTAGTCCAGCCAGCTCTGTCCAACTGTCTCCCTGGCTACATACGACCACAGTTCTTGACTCCAACACCTTCACATGGGGATGTCCATCATGCCGCTGTGGGTCTCCTGTACCAACTCGAAGCCCGAGTAAAAACCGCTCATGCCAAGTAAGAGTACCTCTCTCACCTACATCACCTTACTGTCCAAAAGTCCATCGACTTCCCCCATTGTCTCACCTCTGGACTGACTGACTGCAGAGACCACAACACTTAGCAATGCTTGTTTTTTATAACCAGCTTGAAAACAGCACATGAAAATTGAAACTGAATGAGATGAATAGAGTTTGATATAACCAAAATACTCCTTGGCATCCTCACACTTGTCCAGGGGTTGTAACTTGTCTGTCTTTCTGCTTCCTCAAAGGACATTTGACTTCCAGGTCAGCGGCCCTTCCAACATGACCAAGAAGATCAGGGATGAGGGCTTTGGTGTCACGAGGCTCTTCCTGGGCTGGATCCCGCAGGAAAGACACCTGAGACAAAACATTCCCATCTGTTTCACTGCCGAGACAAACGAGAGGTACGTTGAAGGGACATTTACAGTACGTGTTGTTGTTGTTGTTGTGGTCATTGTTGTTCTCATTTGTTCTTCATTTCAGCCAGTCAGAGATGAGATGTGTGGTTGTGGTGGTGGCCAAAGCCCTCGCACTTACAGGTAAGTTGATTTTCACCCCCTTCAATCATTGCACTGTTGCTAGATAGACTTCCATGTATGTTACAGGGTAAGATCCAATCCTAACGTGATGACACACACATAACACATCATTTCCTCTGTGTACAGGTGAGGCGATTGTTTCGTGCACAGAGAATAGGATCAGCATCGCCGTGAGCAAGGCCTATCTGCCTGGGGTGGACATGAAGTGGCTGCGGCTAGCCGACTCATCCTGCTCCCTAACCTCCAACCAAACACACATCATGGGCACCATGTCACTCAAAACCTGTGGCACAAAGATGGAGGTATGAGAAATATTCGAACACACACACACACACACACACACACACACGCACACACACACACACACACACACACACACACACACACACACACACACACACACACACACACACACACACACACACACACACACACACACACACACACACACACACACACACACACACACACACACACATACTTGGAGGTGTGCCATCTCTTTCTCCTTTCTTGTGTTTTGTTTCTTATCTTCCTAAATCTGGTTTCTCTCTCTGCTTCTATCTAGGATGCAGGTGACTTCATGGTGTTCAAAAACGAAATAAACTCCTTCGATGCGGTCAACGCGTAACCATCACGCGACGTAACCGGATCAACATCGGCTTCTCCTGCCGGTATCCCAAGACCGTCAGCATTTCCAACTATTACCAGATCCACAGCTCCAACTACATGTTCACAGAGTCCAACTTTGGGAGCTTCGGCTACACCTTTGAGGTCTTCAAGGACAGTAAGTTCACCCAGAAGGTGGATCCCAGTGCTTACCCAGTGAAGGTGAAGCTAATGGACAGGCTGTACATGGGCATCCAGGCCCAGGCCGATCTGCCCAAGGTACAGCTGTTGGTGGAGTCTTGCAAAGCCACTCCGGATGACAGCGCCAGCAGCAGTCTCTTCTATGACCTCATCAAAGACGGGTGAGGCAGGGGTCCCACAGAAAGGCTGTGGGCTTGAAGCTGTGAAAGTGGAATTGCAGGAATCTGCCGTCGTGCTGTATTTCTGACATGTTGAACCTTTATTTAGGCAGGGTGGAGTCCCGGTGAGACCAAGGTCTGCTTTACAAGGGAGCCCTGCATGACAAACTATTACACACTCAAGGCAGCATAGGAAACACACAACCTTTTTCCTTGTTTACCACCCCTGTTGCATTATGTGGCCTGAAAAGCTCATCTTATTTTGTTTACCTGCAAGAGTAAAGAATGTGTGACAACAGATAACAGTCAACATAATGTTGTATTCCTAAATGGTAAACAACAGGTTACAGTCAACATAATGTTGTATTCCTAAATGGTAAACAACAGGTAACAGTCAACATAATGTTGTATTCCTAAATGGTAAACAACAGGTTACAGTCAACATAATGTTGCATTCCTAAATGGTAAACAACAGGTAACAGTCAACATAATGTCACCTTCCTAAATGGTAAACAACAGGTAACAGTCAACATAATGTCACCTTCCTAAATGGTAAACAACAGGTAACAGTCAACATAATGTCACCTTCCTAAATGGTAAACAACAGGTAACAGTCAACATAATGTCACCTTCCTAAATGGTAAACAACAGGTAACAGTCAACATAATGTCACCTTCCTAAATGGTAAACAATGTTGTTTTGTTTTCCCTAATATTTTTGTTTTGTTTTCCACAGTTGCTATTTGTCTACCAGTCTTTATTGACTAAGAGAAGCACATAATGCTATTGGCAAGCTTCAAATGGGACTGAGAGATTACACAAACGTAATCATGAATGAATTTGTCTCCATCCTGTCTCAGTAAAAATGTACTTCCTTTCTTTCTTTTACAATGAAGGTGTCTAAAGGACGAGACAGTCAAGGTTTATCCCGGGAACCGAACCCAATTCTACTTTGAGGTCCAGGCCTTCAAATTCACTGGGAGCTACGACCAGGTAAAACCCAACATCAAAATGACTTGACTTCACATTCTTTCTTACTTTTGTTATATTTACTAACTTTATTAGAGAATAATCATGTTGCATCAATGTGGAATTTACCTGACGACATCAAGACGCACAGGTTTGGTCTTATTCAGACACAGATTTCAACCTCAATGTTTATTTCAAAAATATCAATCAAACTGGTTGATTGTGGATGTTGATCCGGTATTAGGAACATCTTCTTGGATGATCACCTCCCCTTTCACATCCCATGACCCTCCTCCAGGTGTTCCTCACCTGTACCGTCATCCTGTGTGAGGTAGGAAACCCCAACTCTAGGTGTGACCAGGGCTGCCTGAACAAAGCCTCGCGGAGGCGCAGGCGAGATCTCCCCAACGGAGAGACAGACAGGCACTACATTACCCAGGGTCCTTTCCGTGTGGTCAGAGAGACCCAGCCCAGTGCAGACCAGAAGACAGGTGCAGGTGAAAAGACCCGTGCAGGTAATTACCCCACTGTTAGGGATGGATCGAAATGTACAGAAATGGTACCTGGAGGAAAAGGGGGAGGGTTATGCTTTTTCTATTTCAGTCAAGGGGAAGGTTTTTGAGGTTTAGTCCAGGGGAGGGTCATGTAATAGATGAAATGTAAATATTTCTCAGTGTTTTTGAATTAGTTTCATAATAGGCTGTATATCGATGTGTGCCTGATGCCACCCCTCATCTCTGATTCTCCACTGGACACGCAATATCAAGTGAGGCTATAGGCTGTTTAGAGTGGTCTCAATCAAATGATCCGTAGCCTATAGGCTGTTTAGAGTGGTCTCAATCAAATGATCCATAGTCTATAGGCTGTTTAGAGTGGTCTCAATCAAATGATCCGTAGCCTATAGGCTGTTTAGAGTGGTCTCAATCAAATGATCCGTAGCCTATAGGCTGTTTAGAGTGGTCTCAATCAAATGATCCATAGTCTATAGGCTGTTTAGAGTGGTCTCAATCAAATGATCCGTAGCCTATAGGCTGTTTAGAGTGGTCTCAATCAAATGATCCATAGTCTAGTGGTCTCAATCAAATCAGCCTATAAGGTGGTCTCCCTAGCCTCAAATGATCCATAGCCTATAGGCTGTTTAGAGTGGTCTCAATCAAATGATCCATAGCCTATAGGCTGTTTAGAGTGGTCTCAATCAAATGATCCTAGCCTATAGGCTGTTTAGAGTGGTCTCAATCAAATGATCCATAGCCTATAGGCTGTTTAGAGTGGTCTCAATCAAATGATCCATAGCCTATAGGCTGTTTAGAGTGGTCTCAATCAAATGATCCATAGCCTATAGGCTGTTTAGAGTGGTCTCAATCAAATGATCCATAGCCTATAGGCTGTTTAGAGTGGTCTCAATCAAATGATCCATAGCCTATAGGCTGTTTAGAGTGGTCTCAATCAAATGATCCATAGCCTATAGGCTGTTTAGAGTGGTCTCAATCAAATGATCCATAGCCTATAGGCTGTTTAGAGTGGTCTCAATCAAATGATCCATAGCCTATAGGCTGTTTAGAGTGGTCTCAATCAAATGATCCATAGCCTATAGGCTGTTTAGAGTGGTCTCAATCAAATGATCCATAGCCTAGGCTGTTTAGGCTGTTTAGGCTGTTTGGTCTCAATCAAATGATCCATAGCCTATAGGCTGTTTAGAGTGGTCTCAATCAAATGATCCATAGCCTATAGGCTGTTTAGAGTGGTCTCAATCAAATGATCCATAGCCTATAGGCTGTTTAGAGTGGTCTCAATCAAATGATCCATAGCCTATAGGCTGTTTAGAGTGGTCTCAATCAAATGATCCATAGCCTATAGGCTGTTTAGAGTGGTCTCAATCAAATGATCCATAGCCTATAGGCTGTTTAGAGTGGTCTCAATCAAATGATCCATAGCCTATAGGCTGTTTAGAGTGGTCTCAATCAAATGATCCATAGCCTATAGGCTGTTTAGAGTGGTCTCAATCAAATGATCCATAGCCTATAGGCTGTTTAGAGTGGTCTCAATCAAATGATCCATAGCCTATAGGCTGTTTAGAGTGGTCTCAATCAAATGATCCATAGCCTATAGGCTGTTTAGAGTGGTCTCAATCAAATGATCCATAGCCTATAGGCTGTTTAGAGTGGTCTCAATCAAATGATCCATAGCCTATAGGCTGTTTAGAGTGGTCTCAATCAAATGATCCATAGCCTATAGGCTGTTTAGAGTGGTCTCAATCAATCCAGCCTATAGGCTGTTTAGAGTGGTCCAATCAAATGTAGCCTATAGGCTGTTTAGAGTGGTCTCTCATGATCCAAAGGCTGTTTGAGTGGTCTCCAATGATAGCCTATAGGCTGTTTAGAGTGGTCTAGGCAATCAAATGATCCATAGCCTATAGGCTGTCTCAATCAAATGATTAGCCTATAGGCTGTTTGGTCTCAATCAAATGATCCATAGCCTATAGGCTGTTTAGAGTGGTCTCAATCAAATGATCCATAGCCTATAGGCTGTTTAGAGTGGTCTCAATCAAATGATCCATAGCCTATAGGCTGTTTAGAGTGGTCTCAATCAAATGATCCATAGCCTATAGGCTGTTTAGAGTGGTCTCAATCAAATGATCCATAGCCTATAGGCTGTTTGAGTGGTCTCAATCAAATGATCCATAGCCTATAGGCTGTTTAGAGTGGTCTCAATCAAATGATCCATAGCCTATAGGCTGTTTAGAGTGGTCTCAATCAAATGATCCTAGCCTATAGGCTGTTTAGGCTGAGTGGTCTCAATCAAATGATCCATAGCCTATAGGCTGTTTAGAGTGGTCTCAATCAAATGATCCATAGTCTATAGGCAACAAATGAGTAACCAATGGCTGGGAGAAGCACAGATAGCTGATGGGATGGTGTAAATCAAACTAGGCTGCATTACACACTGCAATGGATATTCCAACCCTGAGCCCCTGCCTGCTCTGTTCTTGTTGACCATCCCTTCCCCCTGCCTAACCAATGGCTGTGCTCTGTAGGCCCATCCTAACCAATGGCTGTGCTCTGTAGGCCCATCCTAACCAATGGCTGTGCTCTGTAGGCCCATCCTAACCAATGGCTGTGCTCTGTAGGCCCATAACCAATGGCTGTGCTCTGTAGGCCCATCCTAACCAACCAATCCTAACCAATGGCTGTGCTCTGTAGGCCCATCCTAACCAATGGCTGTGCTCTGTAGGCCCATCCTAACCAATGGCTGTGCTCTGTAGGCCCATCCTAACCAATGGCTGTGCTCTGTAGGCCCATCCTAACCAATGGCTGTGCTCTGTAGGCCCATCCTAACCAATGGCTGTGCAATCTGCTCTAGGCCCATCCTAACCAATGGCTGTGCTCTGTAGGCCCATCCTAACCAATGGCTGTGCTCTGTAGGCCCATCCTAACCAATGGCTGTGCTCTGTAACCAAGGCCCATCCTAACCAATGGCTGTGCTCTGTAGGCCCATCCTAACCAATGGCTGTGCTCTGTAGGCCCATCCTAACCAATGGCTGTGCTCTGTAGGCCTATTGTGGCAGTTCAGGAAGAGAGTCAAAGGCTTCCTCTGAAATGTTTTGTTTGATTAGGCCTAGTCCAACAAATGCACCAACTTGCGGTCAGACTAGCCTATTTCATTTACCTTTATTTAACTAGGCAAGTCAGTCAAGAACAAATTCTTATTTTCAACGACGGCCTAGGAACAGTGGGTTAACTGCCTGTTCAGGGGCAGAACGACAGATTTGTACCTTGTCAGCTCAGGGATTGAATTTATAACCTTCCGGTTACTAGTCCAACGCTCTAACCACTAGGCTACCCTGCCGCCCCTATAGCCTATGTTCTGTTCTGTTCAACTTGATATGGAGATTCTGTTCTTGTCCAGTCGTGAAATCCATAGATTAGGGAGGAAATTAATTTATTTAAATTGACTGATTTACTGTAACTCTGTAAAATAACTGAAATCGTTGAAAATACACAATATATTCAAAAGTATGTGGACACCCCTTCAAATGAGTGGATTTTGCTATTTCAGCCACACCGTTGCTAACAGGTGTATAAAATTGAGCACACCGCCATGCAATCTCCATAGACAAACATTGGCAGTAGAATGGCCTTACTGAAGAGGCACCGTCGTAGGATGCCACCTTTCCAACAAGTCAGTCCGTCAAGTTACTGCATTGCTAAAGGTCAACTATAGGTGCTGTTATTGTGAAGTAGAAACACCTAGGAGCAACAACGGCTCAGCCGGGAAGTGGAAGGCAAAACAAGCTCACAGAACGGACCAGCGACTGCTGAAGCGCCTAAAAATCGTCTCTCCTCAGTTGCAACACTCACAACCGAGATCCAAACTGCCTCTGGAAGCAACGTCAGCATAAGAGCTGTTTTTTGGGAGCTTCATGAAATGGGTTTCCATGGCCGAGCAGCCGCATACAAGCCTAAGATCACCATGTGCAATACCAAGTGTCGGCTGCAGTGGTGTAAAGCTCGCCGCCATTGGAACTGTGGAAACGCGTTCTCTGGAGTGATGAATTACGCTTCACCATCTGGCAGTCCGACGGTTGAATCTGAGTTTGGCGAATGCCAGAAGAGCACTACCTGCCTGAATGCGTGGGGCCAACTGTAAAGTTTGGTGTAGGAGAAATAATGGTCTGGGGCTGTTTTTCATGGTTTGGCCCCTTAGTTCCAGTGAAGGGAAATCTTAACGCTACAGCATACAATGACATTCTAGACGATTCTGTGCTTCCAATTCTGTGGCACAGTTTGGGGAAGGCTCTTTCCTGTTTCATCACGACAATGATGAAGTGAGGTCCATACAGAAATTATTTGTCAAGATTGGTGTTGAAAAACTTGACTGGCCTGCACAGAGCCCTGACCTCAACCTCATTGAACACCTTTGGGATGAATTGGAATGCCGATTGCGAGCCAGGCCTAATCGCCCAACATCAGTGCCCGACCTCACTAATGCTCTTGTGGCTGAATGGAAGCAAGTCCCTGCAGCAATGTACCAACATCTAGTGGAAAGCCTTCTCAGAAGAGTGGAGGCTGTTATAGCTGCAAATGGGGGACCAACTCCATATTAATGCCTATGATTTTGGAATGAGATGTTTGACGAGCAGGTGTCCACATACTTTTGGCCTCGTAGTGTATCTTTTGCTGAAGGGAGGGCCATCCATTTTCCTTTCAGAGTGGTCTGATTTTCTCCATGTAACCGTTATTATAAATAACGTTCACCCTCTTAGTAAAGGATTCATTCCGATCAGGATTAGACCAGAAAAACACCAGTATGTCCCAGACAATTATGTTGAAGCATTTAGGATGAGGTTATAGGGTTAACCAGACCTAAAACATAACCCTGAACCCTGAACATGCTGACTGGATGGTCTGTGTCCCAATACTTTTTCATGACTGCTTTTCCTTGCCTGCTTTTTCCTAAACAAATATAAACTCCCATTACTCTGATGACATTATTTGGTTGTTTTTGCTGTTGATTGCAGCTCCTGTTGTAGATGTGGAAGCTACATATTTTCTCAGATCGGACATGGGAACCATCGTCTTCGCCGGGCTGTTCATCATGACCTTGATTCTGCTGACAGTGGTCGTGGTCTATTTTTTGAAGAAGAGCAGAGCTGAAGAACATGAGGCTCTCATTGCATATGATTAGAGAAATGTAACTGGATTTGTGCCTGACCAGGGTCACTTCTGGTTTACCAAAAGTAAAGCACACCTTTCTTTTAGTTTAACTTTAAACAACAAATGAACACTAGTTTACATACTGAATACAATAACATTAACTACACAAATGAACACTAGTTTACATACTGAATACGGTAACATTAACTACACAAATTAACACTAGTTTACATACTGAATACAATAACATTAACTACACAAATTAACACTAGTTTACATACTGAATACGGTAACATTAACTACACAAATTAACACGAGTTTACATACTGAATACAATAACATTAACTACACAAATTAACACTAGTTTACATACTGAATACGGTAACATTAACTACACAAATTAACACTAGTTTACATACTGAATACGGTAACATTAACTACACAAATGAACACTAGTTTACATACTGAATACGGTAACATTAACTACACAAATTAACACTAGTTTACATACTGAATACAGTAACATTAACTACACAAATTAACACTAGTTTACATACTGAATACGGTAACATTAACTACACAAATTAACACTAGTTTACATACTGAATACAATAACATTAACTACACAAATTAACACTAGTTTACATACTGAATACAATAACATTAACTACACAAATGAACACTAGTTTACATACTGAATACGGTAACATTAACTACACAAATTAACACTAGTTTACATACTGAATACAATAACATTAACTACACAAATGAACACTAGTTTACATACTGAATACAATAACATTAACTACACAAATGAACACTAGTTTACATACTGAATACAATAACATTAACTACACAAATTAACACTAGTTTACATACTGAATACGGTAACATTAACTACACAAATGAACACTAGTTTACATACTGAATACAATAACATTAACTACACAAATTAACACTAGTTTACATACTGAATACGGTAACATTAACTACACAAATTAACACTGTTTACAAATAACATTAACTACACAAATTAACACTAGTTTACATACTGAATACGGTAACATTAACTACACAAATTAACACGAGTTTACATACTGAATACGGTAACATTTTAACTACACAAATTAACACTAGTTTACATACTGAATATGTAACATTAACTATTAACACTAGTTTACATACTGAATAGTGTAAGTTAACTACACAAATGAACACTAGTTTACATACTGAATACTGTAACGTTACGACACAAATGCAGTTGGTTCATTCTTATTCACTTTTCTGTGATATAGACATTTGCATCAACTGTTTGTTGCTCCTGTGACTCAAGAAAGTGGAAGAAATTGTTTGTTGTTGAGAATCCTGTTATGCAAATAAGTCTGTATTGATCAAATACATTTTAGGCAAAAGTACTCTTTTATACTGTTCTCTGCCTCACCACTCATTCAAACATGATTTATTGCTTTAAAGGGGCAATCATTTTATGACTAATAAATGTATGATATTTATTGATTCTTGAATGTTTATAAATTCCTCATGAGTGTAGTTCAAGTGTTATACCCCTATCAGAACCCCAAATATATGCTTGTTTTACTTCAATGTTTGTTAAGCGTCTATCTGTATTTTTGTTCAAATTGAGTTATTGACATTTAGCCTTGTTCTTTTCAATGTTCTCAACATATATATATATATATATACTCTAAATACCCCAATTCATGTTAAGTTCAAAAGAATACAAGATAAAAAATAGCTGACACCATTCAAATCAACGAGGAAAATGTAAAGCCAATTATCTCAGAATAATCTTTATGCAGACAGAACCTTTTGGTCCCAAACTCTAAATGTGTTTGTTTATGTCATGACCTCTACTACCTGCCACTCTCTCTATTGGTTTGTTTATGTCATGACCTCTACTACCTGCCACTCTCTCTATTGGTTAGTTTATGTCATGACCTCTACTACCTGCCACTCTCTCTATTGGTTTGTTTATGTCATGACCTCTACTACCTGCCACTCTCTCTATTGGTTAGTTTATGTCATGACCTCTACTACCTGCCACTCTCTCTATTGGTTTGTTTATGTCATGACCTCTACTACCTGCCACTCTCTCTATTGGTTTGTTTATGTCATGACCTCTACTACCTGCCACTCTCTCTATTGGTTTGTTTATGTCATGACTACTACCTGCCACTCTCTCTATTGTTTGTTTATGTCATTTACTACCTGCCACTCTTTATTGGTTTGTTTATGTCATGACCTCTACTACCTGCCACTCTCTCTATTGGTTTGTTTATGTCATGACCTCTACTACCTGCCACTCTCTCTATTGGTTTGTTTATGTCATGACCTCTACTACCTGCCACTCTCTCTATTGGTTTGTTTATGTCATGACCTCTACTACCTGCCACTCTCTCTATTGGTTTGTTTATGTCATGACCTCTACTACCTGCCACTCTCTCTATTGGTTTGTTTATGTCATGACCTCTACTACCTGCCACTCTCTCTATTGGTTTGTTTATGTCATGACCTCTACTACCTGCCACTCTCTCTATTGGTTTGTTTATGTCATGACGACCTCTACTACCTGCCACTCTCTCTATTGGTTTGTTTATGTCATGACCTCTACTACCTGCCACTCTCTCTATTGGTTTGTTTATGTCATGACCTCTACTACCTGCCACTCTCTCTATTGGTTTGTTTATGTCATGATCTCTACTACCTGCCACTCTCTCTATTGGTTTGTTTATGTCATGACCTCTACTACCTGCCACTCTCTCTATTGGTTTGTTTATGTCATGACCTCTACTGTCTATTGGTTTGTTTATGTCATGACCTCTACTACCTGCCACTCTCTCTATTGGTTTGTTTATGTCATGACCTCTACTACCTGCCACTCTCTCTATTGGTTTGTTTATGTCATGACCTCTACTACCTGCCACTCTCTCTATTGGTTTGTTTATGTCATGACCTCTACTACCTGCCACTCTCTCTATTGGTTTGTTTATGTCATGTCTATTGGTTTGTTTATGTCATGACCTCTACTACCTGCCACTCTCTCTATTGGTTTGTTTATGTCTACTACCTGCCACTCTCTCTCTATTGGTTAGTTTATGTCATGACCTCTACTACCTGCCACTCTCTCTATTGGTTTGTTTATGTCATGACCTCTACTACCTGCCACTCTCTCTATTGGTTTGTTTATGTCATGACCTCTACTACCTGCCACTCTCTCTATTGGTTTGTTTATGTCATGACCTCTACTACCTGCCACTCTCTCTCTATTGGTTTGTTTATGTCATGACCTCTACTACCTGCCACTCTCTCTCTATTGGTTTGTTTATGTCATGACCTCTACTACCTGCCACTCTCTCTATTGGTTTGTTTATGTCATGACCTCTACTACCTGCCACTCTCTCTCTATTGGTTTGTTTATGTCATGACTACCTGCCACTCTCTCTATTGGTTTGTTTATGTCATGACCTCTACTACCTGTCTATTGGTTTGTTTCTGAGTCTGCTAAAGTGGTGTGAAGTAAAAAATACTTTAAAGTACAACTTAAGTAGTTTTGGGGGGTATCTGTACTTGACTTCACTATTCATATTTATAACAACGTATACTTTTACTTCACTACATTCCTAAACTAAATAATGTAAAATAAAGAAAATAACTTTTTACTCCATAATTTTCCCCTGACACCCAAAAGATGTGTTACATTTTGAATGCTTAGCAGGACAGGAAAATTGTTATCGGTAAAATAAATAAAAAATAGAAAATTGTGCTGTGTGGTTTGTAAGGAATTTTAAATTATTTTTACTTTTGATACTTAATGTATATTTGAGCAATTACATTTACTTTTGATACTTAAGTTTATTTAAAACCTGCCAAATTGTAGATACAACAGTGCGGATTTCTCCCAGGCACGTTTAATCAGTCACTTGCATGAACACATAAATTGGTTATTAGAAAAGCACACGCATAAATATTTCCATCACAATACCCCTTGACTTATTCCACATTACAGCCTGAATTCAAAATGGATTACAGTCTTTCTCAGTCGCTTTGGTGCATTTCTTAGATCAAAAGTGCAATTCTTGATACTACTTGTACAAATTCCAAATCATCTAGTCACTTGTGCACATCATTAAAGCAATGTCTTATTCCTTTGAACAAATTGCAATTGATAATGTACAAGTGTCAGCTTTTTTCCACATTATCAATTGCTCATGTCATGTTGATCAAAATATCGTAGATGGTTCTCTGTTCAATAGTCTTACCCCTCAAAACATCTAGGCATGAGTTCCTTGCATAAGCCATTACATGCAAAATTGTTGAACTATTTGTCATAAACTGTCAAGCATAGTTTTACACATTTCTATTAGACCTTTTGTACAAAAACGTGAATTGATGAATCGTGCAGGTGAAATTGACCCTCACTCATGAAGGAATGGAAAGTGTTCGTTCAACCAACAATCAACCAGTTGTCTAAATTGCTTAAAGTTGCATCTCATGAAGAATCAATTGGCAAGTATATATAGACAGACCACAACACAGTTGCAATTTACCAATAATGGATGGACCAGGAAACGAACAGGGTCAACAGCCAAGAGGAGGAAGAAGAGGAGTAAGGATGCGTGGTGGAAGGCAAAACAGAGGAAGAGGCAGAAGAGGACATAGGGGCCACTATTGTAGACCATGTTGTCAATCATGGCCTTACAATGGCTGAGACGGGTCGAAGGGTGCAGCCGAATATTGGGAGATCAACCGTGTCCTCAATAGTTCAAACGTTTCGAAGAGAGAACAGGTATGTCCACCAATGTACAGTGCACTGTTACTGTATATAAGCAGTATACTGTATACTTCCTACAATGCTTCATATTACAGTAGTCCACTTGTATTTCACAGCATACAGAAATATACTCTATACAGATACATACTGCACCTTACATGCACCCACCTGTATGTTTTACAGTAAAATGTGTGTTCGCATAGTTTTTGTCTATGTGAAAGTATGCGATGCATCACTGCATTTCCCCACATAGGACTGACTGCAAGATTACCTCAAACAGGTGGCAGAGGCCTTTTCACACCTCAACAGGAGGAGGCTATTTGCACCATGGTCCGATTAAACAATGCCATGAGACTCAGGGAAAAGTTGTGCCTTAGGGGTGGTTTTCTGCGTTTCTTTCTAATTTAGTTGTTTTTCCTTTGTGCCCCTTGGGTTGTCCCGTCTCTTTCAATCAATAACCCACATACAGTAATATGTAAATAGTACTGTTGAAATTGATATATGCCATAGAAGTGCAGCCTTGTGCATTTTCAATACAGTAACTGTCATCCAAACTGTAGCCTAAGTTTACATCAGGTAATACTGTCAAAGTACACAGTTACATTGACAACATGCCTAAACATTTTGACGACCTTGTTCGTGAACAATGACTCAATGACTTATCATTCTGATGACACTGACATGATCATTGGCATGAATATTTACTTTTGAGAGATGTACTAAGGATTTTTAGTGGCTGACTAGCTTTAGAAACATATCTATTGTATATTGCAGTTTGTACAAATTTTTCTGAGAAATGCACTTGTTATTTTGCACATGTTAGGGATGATGTGAAAAATGCACCAAAGCGACTGAGAAAACCCGTAAATAGTTTTCTCAGTCTCACCCATTTACACACAATACCCCATAATGACAAAGTGACATGTTTTTAGAAAAGTTTTGCAAAAGTATATAAAATTAAATACAGAAATATCTCATTTACATAAGTATTCACACCACTGAGTAAATACATGTTGGAATTACCTTTGGCAGCAATTACAGTATTTCTGGGTAGATCTCTAAGAGCTTTGCACACTAGGATTGCACAATATTTGCACATTATTCAATAAAAAATCCTTCAAGCTAGGTCAAGTTGGTTATTAATCATTGCTAGGCAGACATTTTCAAGTCATGCCATAGATTTTCAAGCCACTTTAAACTGTCCCTAGGCCATTCAGGAACATTCAAGATCGTTTTGGTAAGCAACACCAGTGTATATTTGACCTTGTGTTTTAGGTTATTTTGAGAGAAAGCCAGAGAGAGTGAGGGACAGAGAGAGAGTGAGGGACAGCGAGAGAGTGAGGGACAGAGAGAGAGTGAGGGACAGAGAGAGAGTGAGGGACAGCGAGAGAGTGAGAGAGTGAGGGACAGCGAGAGAGTGAGAGACAGCGAGAGAGTGAGGGACAGAGAGAGAGTGAGGGACAGAGAGAGAGTGAGGGACAGAGAGAGAGAGAGACGGACAGAGAGAGAGAGAGACGGACAGAGAGAGAGAGAAGGACAGAGAAAGAGAGAGATGGACAGAGAGAGAGAGAGGGACAGAGAGAGAGAGAGACGGACAGAGAGAGAGAGAGGGACAGAGAGAGTGAGGGACAGAGAGAGAGAGAGATAGACAGAGAGAGAGAGGGACAGAGAGAGAGTGAGGGACAGAGAGAGAGAGATGGACAGACAGAGAGAGAGAGAGACGGACAGAGAGAGAGAGAGGGACAGAGAGAGAGTGAGGGACAGAGAGAGAGACGGACAGAGAGAGAGAGAGGGACAGAGAGGAGTGAGGGACAGAGAGAGAGAGACGGACAGAGAAAGAGAGAGACGGACAGAGAGAGAGAGACGGACAGAGAGAGAGAGAGACAGACAGAGAGAGAGAGACGGACAGAGAGAGAGAGAGACGGACAGAGAGAGAGACGGACAGACAGAGAGAGACGGACAGAGAGAGATAGAGACGGACAGAGAGAGAGAGACGGACAGAGAGAGAGAGAGAGAGAGAGACGGACAGAGAGAGATAGAGATGGACAGAGAGAGATGGACAGAGAGAGAGAGAGACGGACAGAGAGAGAGAGACGGACAGAGACAGAGAGAGACGGACAGAGAGAGATAGAGATGGACAGAGAGAGAGAGAGAGAGAGAGACGGACAGAGAGAGAGAGAGAGAGACGGACAGAGAGAGATAGAGAGGGACAGAGAGAGAGAGAGACGGACAGAGAGAGAGAGACGGACAGAGAGAGAGAGAGAGAGGTACAGAGAGAGAGAAGGACAGATGTGGTGTGTCCTAACGAACTAGACACAGGTAGGCCTACAAATGCCAGACATATGAGTGATTCTTTCACTGAAAGGTCCTTTTCCGATTCGATCGGCTCATAGCCAACATGACACGCTTCACCGCAATAATTCACAATTCACAACCTTTTCTCTTCATGGATGCACAATGAAGTTCCTGTTGCAGTGACGTGTCAAAATCCATTTTCAGGTAAGCGTTGTCCATCATGTCAGTCTATTGACATCGTTTACGGGAAAAGGTATTTCGACAGCGTTTACTGGAACAGGTATTGTTGACTCGATTAAATGCTTTACAATCAGTTGCTTGCCAACATAACATGCAATCAGTTGCTTGCCAACATAACATGCAACAATTCACACTGAAACAGAACATTTCAGACTGGAAAGTCCAGTCTTTGCCACTCCTTGCCAGACCATACATGTTTGTCAAGACAAGTAATCCCTCCAGGATTTCGTCTTATTCTTTGTGATTTTTGCTGCTGCTATTCTTACATATTGCATGACAAATTTCAATCATTTTTATCCAATTTGTTCTGCAAAATGCACTGGCGGGGAAATAGACAGTATTAAAAAAAATATTAGCACTAATCATAGTCATTCACATTAAACACCTGGCGTTTCTATAAAACACAAAGGGCATATTTTACTTGCTGTTGCAAGAAGAAATAGATTTCGACCAAAGTTACAGAACATAAGTATTAACAGGTGTAATAATGATGTCCTTTACGATTCCTACCACATCCTGTATTAGGAGGAAACTCACCGAAAATATTATTATCTACAAGACAATAATATTCAATCGTCCTATTGGTAGGTACTCATTCACCAAGTCCTTTAAAGGGACCAGCTCTTCCACACTGGTATCAGTCCCACATAGAAATGATGTCCTGACAGTCTGCTGGTAGTGAGGAAATCTTCTTCCGTTCTGCTGGTTGATAAGGACGTCTCTAATGAGAACACTTCACAGGTGATGCTATTCAACCGATCGCTGCCTGCACCTGCCCGCCCGTCCAGCATCACTACGCTGGATGGTTCTGACTTAGAATATGTGGACAACTACAAATACCTAGGCGTCTGGTTAGACTGTAAACTCTCCTTCCAGACTCGCATTAAACATCTCCAATCCAAAATTAAATCTAGAATCGGCTTCCTATTTCGCGACAAAGAATCCTTCACTCATGCTGCCAAACATACCCTCGTAAAACTAACACATTCCTACCGATCCTCGACTTTGGCGATGTCATTTACAAAATAGCCTCCAATACCCTACTCAATAAATTGGATGCAGTCTATCACAGTGCCATCCGTTTTGTCACCAAAGCCCCATATACTACCCACCACTGCGACCTGTATGCTCTCGTTGGCTGGCCCTCACTTCATACTCGTCGCCAAACCCACTGGCTCCAGGTCATCTACAAGACCCTGCTAGGTAAATTCCCCCTTATCTCAGCTCGCTGGTCATCATAGCAGCACCCACCTGTTGCACGCACTCCAGCAGGTATATCTCTCTGGTCTCCCCCAAAGGCAATTCTTCCTTTAGCCCCCTTTCCTTCCAGTTCTCTGCTGCCAATGACTGGAACGAACTACAAAAATCTCTGAAACTGGAAACACTCCCTCACTAGCTTTAAGCACCAGCTGTCAGAGCAGCTCACAGATTATTGCACCTGTACATAGCCCATCTATAATTTAGCCCAAACAACTACCTCGTCCCCTACTGTATTTATTTATTGTGCTCCTTAACACCCCATTATATCTATTTCTACTTTGCACATTCTTCCACTGCAAATTCCATTCCAGTGTTTTACTTGCTATATTGTATTTACTTTGCAACCATGGCCCCCCCCTTTTACCTCCCTTACATTGTATATAGACTTATTTTTTCGACTGTATTATTGACTGTATGTTTGTTTTACTCCATGTGTAACTCTGTGTTGTTGTTTGTGTCGAACTGCTTGTTCTGGTTGGTTACCAGGTCACAATTGTAGATGGTTCAAATTGCCTACCTGGTTAAATAAAGGTGAAATAAAAATAAATAAAATAAAATAATTTCAGGTATTGCTTCACCTTCAGATGATAGATTCTCATAACCTGTAACGAAGGAAACAAAAAAGTAAAAGTAACACGTCCTTGTTTCAAGAGAAATGGACATTTCACATGATTTCTCTAAGTAAGCATGTCCAGATTTTCAGGAAAGAGTTTCTCCAAGATACACCTAATATGACGACTGCGGTGTACAACACAGAAGCTGACCAGGTTCTGATTATCTTACTATACTTCAACAGAGATTGGCCCCCGATTGCTAATCAATCAGTTCCTAATTCTCCAGGCTCTGCTTTGTCATCGACATTGACAACCTTGCAATGAGTGACATGTATCCATGCGATTTTCCCTGGACTTTTACTGCCGACCTCGTTATGAGCAAAACTTGATAAGGACCTTCCTGTTTTGGCCCTAATGTGTCTGTTACATATTGTTTTCCCATCAGCCACTGTCCTGGTACTACGTCATGTCTCCCCTCAGGAGTTATTCCCCACGCCCGTTTTACATGTCTGTCTGCCAGCACAGTGCGGGCTATTCCACCTCGCCGCACTGGCAGGGTGACCGGGAGCATTCAACCAGGTAAGGTTGGGCAGGCTCGGTGCTCAAGAGCTCCAGTGCGCCTGCACGGTCCAGCCAGCCAGGAGCTGCCAGAGCCGCGAGCCAGCCAGGAGCTGCTAGAGCCGTCAGCCAGTCCTGAGCTCCCCTTCAGTTCGGAGCTACCCTTCAGTCCGGAGCTGCCCCTCCAGTGCCCTCAGTCCCGAGCTGCCCCTCAGTCCCGAGCTGCCCCTCAGTCCCCTCAGTCCGAGCTGCCCCTCAGTCCCGAGAGCTGCCCCTCAGTCCCGAACTGCCCCTCAGTCCCGAGCTGCCCTTCAGTCCGGAGCTGTCCCTCAGGCTGCCCTCAGTTTGCGGCCGGAGTCCGCACTTTCCGGAGCTGGGGGAGTACTGTCACGCCCTGACCATAGTTTGCTTTTTATGTTTCTATGTTTTGTTTGGTCAGGGTGTGATCTGAGTGGGCATTCTATGTTGTATGTCTAGTTTGTCTGTTTCTCTGTTCGTTTTGTGGATGTGATATTTTCTGTATTTCTCCGGACTGTTTGTGTCCTGTTGTTGGGCCGGTCATTGTGTGCGCCTGGTGTTGTTGGGCCGGTCATTGTGTGCGCCTGGTGTTGTTGGGCCGGTCATTGTGTGCGCCTGGTGTTTTGGGCCGGTCATTGTGTGCGCCTGGTGTTTTGGGCCGGTCATTGTGTGCGCCTGGTGTTGTTGGGCCGGTCATTGTGTGCGCCTGGTGTTTTGGGCCGGTCATTGTGTGCGCCTGGTGTTTTGGGCCGGTCATTGTGTGCGCCTGGTGTTTTGGGCCGGTCATTGTGTGCGCCTGGTGTTGTTGGGCCGGTCATTGTGTGCGCCTGGTGTTGTTGGGCCGGTCATTGTGCGCCTGGTGTTGTTGGGCCGGTCATTGTGTGCGCCTGGTGTTGTTGGGCCGGTCATTGTGTGCGCCTGGTGTTGTTGGGCCGGTCATTGTGTGCGCCTGGTGTTGTTGGGCCGGTCATTGTGTGCGCCTGGTGTTGTTGGGCCGGTCATTGTGTGCGCCTGGTGTTGTTGGGCCGGTCATTGTGTGCGCCTGGTGTTGTTGGGCCGGTCATTGTGTGCGCCTGGTGTTGTTGGGCCGGTCATTGTGTGCGCCTGGTGTTGTTGGGCCGGTCATTGTATGCACCTGGTGTTGTTGGGCCGGTCATTGTGTGCGCCTGGTGTTGTTGGGCCGGTCATTGTGTGCGCCTGGTGTTTTGGCGTGACCTACTTTTCTCCTGAATAAATACAGTTGTCCTTTACCCTCTGCTCTCTGTGCCTGACTCCGCCCCTACTACCCTAGAAGTCTCTCTGCACCTGACTCCGCCCCTACTACTCCTAGAAGTCTCTCTGCGCCTGACTCCGCCCCTACTACTCCTAGAAGTCTCTCTGCGCCTGACTCCGCCCCACTACCCCTCGAAGTCTCTCTGTGCCTGACTCCGCCCCACTACCCCTCGAAGTCTCTCTGCGCCTGACTCCGCCCCCACTACCCCTAGAAGTCTCTCTGCACCTGACTCCGCCCCCACTACCCCTAGAAGTCTCTCTGCGCCTGACTCCGCCCCCACTACCCCTAGAAGTCTCTCTGCACCTGACTCCGCCCCCACTACCCCTAGAAGTCTCTCTGCGCCTGACTCCGCCCCACTACCCCTAGAAGTCTCTCTGTGCCTGACTCCGCCCCCACTACCCCTAGAAGTCTCTCTGTGCCTGACTCCGCCCCCACTACCCCTAGAAGTCTCTCTGTGCCTGACTCCGCACCCACTATCCCTAGAAGTCTCTCTGTGCCTGACTCCGCCCCCACTACCCCTAGAAGTCTCTCTGTGCCTGACTCCGCACCCACTACCCCTAGAAGTCTCTCTGTGCCTGACTCCGCCCCCACTACCCCTCTAGAAGTCTCTCTGCGCCTGACTCCGCCCCCCACTACCCCTAGAAGTCTCTCTGCACCTGACTCCGCCCCACTACCCCTAGAAGTCTCTCTGCCTGACTCCGCCCCCACTACCCCTAGAAGTCTCTCTGTGCCTGACTCCGCCCCACTACCCCTAGAAGTCTCTCTGTGCCTGACTCCGCACCCACTATCCCTAGAAGTCTCTCTGTGCCTGACTCCGCACCCAGTCTCTCTGTGCCTGACTCCGCCCCCCTACCCCTCGAAGTCTCTCTGCGCCTGACTCCGCCCCCCTACCCCCTAGAAGTCTCTCTGTGCCTGACTCCGCCCCCACTACCCCTAGAAGTCTCTCTGTGCCTGACTCCGCCCCCACTACCCCTAGAAGTCTCTCTGCGCCTGACTCCGCCCCCACTACCCCTAGAAGTCTCTCTGTGCCTGACTCCGCCCCCACTACCCCTAGAAGTCTCTCTGTGCCTGACTCCGCCCCCACTACCCCTAGAAGTCTCTCTGTGCCTGACTCCGCACCCACTATCCCTAGAAGTCTCTCTGTGCCTGACTCCGCCCCCACTACCCCTAGAAGTCTCTCTGTGCCTGACTCCGCCCCCACTACCCCTAGAAGTCTCTCTGTGCCTGACTCCGCCCCCACTACCCCTAGAAGTCTCTCTGTGCCTGACTCCGCCCCCACTACCCCTAGAAGTCTCTCTGTGCCTGACTCCGCACCCACTATCCCTAGAAGTCGTAACAATATCCAAAGTTCCACACCAATTTTTTTTCGTATTCCAAATAGCAAGGTTCTGAACTGTAGATCCCTGCAGTTGTCTAATTTGCCACGTAACCTTCCCTTCAGAAATGTTCAATGTAGATTCAAGTTGCATAATAACATCAAGGCCTAAAATAGGTTGTTCAAATGAGCCTATCCACACCCCTGCATCAATCTTCCAGCTGAGATGGGACGTAAGAGGGGGTCTATTAGTTGCCCTCCACAGCATCCAGCAAACTCTGCTGCTGAGCCGGAGAGAGCTTCTTAAATTTCTGCATCAGCAGTGTGTCGTTGGGACTATTTTGTTGATTCCATTTTCCCTCAGACGGACCCTGCTTCTCCTGGCCATTCCCCGTAAGAACACGTTTTCTTTTCCGACATTCTCGTTGCCAGTAATCAGAAATCCTGCAATAATGACATACACCAGGTTTCTCCTCTGTTGATGGAATAATGTTGGTTTCACTCGGAACCTGCACAAAACTGATGACAGTCGGTTTATTATGTTGATTGACGTCTCTGGTCAGTCGTGACAACCTGTCGATGATGTTGCCGTAGTTTTGTGTCTCCCAAATCAGCATTTGTGGAAACAAATGTTTTTCACATTATCATGTATGTATTCCATCAGCTGATGTGTGATTGGCCCATATTGACCCAATATTCTTACAATGACAGCTTTGCACACTCTTGGCATTCTCTCAACCAGGTTCAGCTGGAATGCTTTTCCAACAAATAGCCCTTACACAGCCTGGAGGTGTGTTTTGTTCATTGCCCTGTTGTAAAACAAACGAGAGTCCCACTAACACAAACCAGATGGGATGGCGTCTCGCTGCAGAATGCTGTGGTAGCCATGCTGGTTAAGTGTGCCTTGAATTCTAAATAAATCACAGACAGTGTCACCAACAAAGCACCCCCACACACCATGACAACTCCTCCATGCTTCACGGTGGGAACCACGCATGCAGAGATCATCCATTCACCTACAGTACTCTGCGTCTCACAAAGACATGGCAGTTGGAACCAAAAATCATATATTTGGACAGATTTCAGGACAGACCAAATGACAGATTAGCATCGGTCTAGTGTCCATTGCTGGTGTTTCTTGGCCCAAGCAACTCTCTTCTTACTTGAACTCTGTGAAGCATTTATTTGAGCTGCAAATTCTGAGGCAGGTAATTCTAATGAACTTATCCTCTGCAGCAGAGGTAAGCCTGGGTCTTCCTTTCCTATGCCAGTCCTCGTGAGAGCCAGTTTCATCATAGCTGGTTTTTGCCATTGAACTTGAAGAAAGTTTCAAAGTTCTTGACTGACCTTCATGTGTTAACATTTACATTACATTTAAGTCATTTAGCAGACGCTCTTATCCAGAGCGACTTACAAATTGGTGCATTCACCTTATGACATCCAGTGGAACAGCCACTTTACAATAGTGCATCTAAATCTTTTAAGGGGGGGGGGTGAGAAGGATTACTTTATCCTATCCTAGGTATTCCTTAAAGAGGTGGGGTTTCAGGTGTCTCCGGAAGGTGGTGATTGACTCCGCTGTCCTGGCGTCGTGAGGGAGTTTGTTCCACCATTGGGGGGCCAGAGCAGCGAACAGTTTTGACTGGGCTGAGCGGGAACTGTACTTCCTCAGTGGTAGGGAGGCGAGCAGGCCAGAGGTGGATGAACGCAGTGCCCTTGTTTGGGTGTAGGGCCTGATCAGAGCCTGGAGGTACTGAGGTGCCGTTCCCCTCACAGCTCCGTAGGCAAGCACCATGGTCTTGTAGCGGATGCGAGCTTCAACTGGAAGCCAGTGGAGAGAGCGGAGGAGCGGGGTGACGTGAGAGAACTTGGGAAGGTTGAACACCAGACGGGCTGCGGCGTTCTGGATGAGTTGTAGGGGTTTAATGGCACAGGCAGGGAGCCCAGCCAACAGCGAGTTGCAGTAATCCAGACGGGAGATGACAAGTGCCTGGATTAGGACCTGCGCCGCTTCCTGTGTGAGGCAGGGTCGTACTCTGCGGATGTTGTAGAGCATGAACCTACAGGAACGGGCCACCGCCTTGATGTTAGTTGAGAACGACAGGGTGTTGTCCAGGATCACGCCAAGGTTCTTAGCGCTCTGGGAGGAGGACACAATGGAGTTGTCAACCGTGATGGTGAGATCATGGAATGGGCAGTCCTTCCCCGGGAGGAAGAGCAGCTCCGTCTTGCCGAGGTTCAGCTTGAGGTGGTGATCCGTCATCCACACTGATATGTCTGCCAGACATGCAGAGATGCGATTCGCCACCTGGTCATCAGAAGGGGAAAGGAGAAGATTAATTGTGTGTCGTCTGCATAGCAATGATAGGAGAGACCATGTGAGGTTATGACAGAGCCAAGTGACTTGGTGTATAGCGAGAATAGGAGAGGGCCTAGAACAGAGCCCTGGGGACACCAGTGGTGAGAGCGCGTGGTGAGGAGACAGATTCTCGCCACGCCACCTGGTAGGAGCGACCTGTCAGGTAGGACGCAATCAAGCGTGGGCCGCGCCGGAGATGCCCAACTCGGAGAGGGTGGAGAGGAGGATCTGATGGTTCACAGTATCGAAGGCAGCCGATAGGTCTAGAAGGATGAGAGCAGAGGAGAGAGAGTTAGCTTTAGCAGTGCGGAGCGCCTCCGTGATACAGAGAAGAGCAGTCTCAGTTGAATGACTAGTCTTGAAACATTTACATTTAAGTCATTTAGCAGACGCTCTTATCCAGAGCTGACTTACAAATTGGAAACCTGACTGATTTGGATCAAGAAGGTCATTCTGAGAGAGATAGCGGGAGAGCTGGCCGAGGACGGCACGTTCAAGAGTTTTGGAGAGTAAAGAAAAGAAGGGATACTGGTCTGTAGTTGTTGACATCGGAGGGATCGAGTGTAGGTTTTTTCAGAAGGGTGCAACTCTCGCTCTCTTGAAGACGGAAGGGACGTAGCCAGCGGTCAGGGATGAGTTGATGAGCGAGGTGAGGTAAGGGAGAAGGTCTCCGGAAATGGTCTGGAGAAGAGAGGAGGGGATAGGGTCAAGCGGGCAGGTTGTTGGGCGGCCGGCCGTCACAAGACGCGAGATTTCATCTGGAGAGAGAGGGGAGAAAGAGGTCAGAGCACAGGGTAGGGCAGTGTGAGCAGAACCAGCGGTGTCGTTTGACTTAGCAAACGAGGATCGGATGTCGTCGACCTTCTTTTCAAAATGGTTGACGAAGTCATCTGCAGAGAGGGAGGAGGGGGGAGGTGGAGGAGGATTCAGGAGGGAGGAGAAGGTGGCAAAGAGCTTCCTAGGGTTAGAGGCAGATGCTTGGAATTTAGAGTGGTACAAAGTGGCTTTAGCAGCAGAGACAGAGGAGGAAAATGTAGAGAGGAGGGAGTGAAAGGATGCCAGGTCCGCAGGGAGGCGAGTTTTCCTCCATTTCCGCTCGGCTGCCCGGAGCCCTGTTCTGTGAGCTCGCAATGAGTCGTCGAGCCACGGAGCGGGAGGGAGGACCGAGCCGGCCTGGAGGATAGGGGACATAGAGAGTCAAAGGATGCAGAAAGGGAGGAGAGGAGGGTTGAGGAGGCAGAATCAGGAGATAGGTTGGAGAAGGTTTGAGCAGAGGGAAGAGATGATAGGATGGAAGAGGAGAGAGTAGCGGGGGAGAGAGAGCGAAGGTTGGGACGGCGCGATACCATCCGAGTAGGGGCAGTGTGGGAAGTGTTGGATGAGAGCGAGAGGGAAAAGGATACAAGGTAGTGGTCGGGGACTTGGAGGAGTTGCAATGAGGTTAGTGGAAGAACAGCATCTAGTAAAGATGAGGTCGGCGTATTGCCTGCCTTGTGAGTAGGGGGGAAGGTGAGAGGGTGAGGTCAAAGAGGAGAGGAGTGGAAAGAAGGAGGCAGAGAGGAATGAGTCAAAGGTAGACGTGGGGAGGTTAAAGTCGCCCAGAACTGTGAGAGGTGAGCCGTCCTCAGGAAAGGAGCTTATCAAGGCATCACGCTCATTGATGAACTCTCCGAGGGAACCTGGAGGGCGATAAATGATAAGGATGTTAAGCTTGAAAGGGCTAGTAACTGTGACAGCATGGAATTCAAAGGAGGCGATAGACAGATGGGTAAGGGGAGAAAGAGAGAATGACCACTTGGGAGAGATGAGGATCCCGGTGCCACCACCCCGCTGACCAGAAGCTCTCGGGGTGTGCGAGAACACGTGGGCGGACGAAGAGAGAGCAGTAGGAGTAGCAGTGTTATCTGTGGTGATCCATGTTTCCGTCAGTGCCAAGAAGTCGAGGACTGGAGGGAGGCATAGGCTGAGATGAACTCTGCCTTGTTGGCCGCAGATTGGCAGTTCCAGAGGCTACCGGAGACCTGGAACTCCACGTGGGTCGTGCGCGCTGGGACCACCAGATTAGGGTGGCCGCGGTTAAAGTAATGATGGACTGTCGTTTCTCTTTGCTTATTTGAAATGTTCTTGTTCTTGGAATTGGTCTTTTACCAAATAGTGCTATCTTCTGTATACCACCCCTACCTTGTCACAGCACAACTGATTGGCTCAAATGCATTAAGAAGGAAAGAAATTCCTGGCGATTTACATATTACTTTTAAGGCTGGAACAATTCATAAGGGTGAAGCCGATAGACGGGACAGTTGTAAAGTTTGGTTTTAATCGTAAGGCAGAACGTTGTTGGAGGAGAGGTTATATTTTTGTCAACTGGTAAGAAGAGGACAGTTGGTAGCACTCACTGGGCTATATTTGGCTGTAAGAGAGGGAGGTCTGAATAGTTCCTGGTTATTGATTTTTGGTTTGATTGTTTTAGGTAACAACAGTGCAATTGAACAGGAAGTTAAGGTACACTAACATTATAATCTGTTTCCATTATGTGGAACCATGAAGGACAGAGATCGAGATGATGAGAAATGTTATAATTTTAACGAGCCAGGTCACTTTGCTCGGGATTGTGAGGCGCCAAGACAAAGCAAGCTTGGAGCGCATGTTCAATTAAGCATAATGAACCATTGAGGAAATGTAAAACTAATGATTGGATGGAGTACAATGGAATTACAATGTTGACACCTAGGCGGAGCCAGGTATCAAAGGGGGGATAGGTAGTTGTGGCCTAGGATAGGACAGGGCCTAGGGGGGCCTAGGATAGGACACTTTGTGGCCTATTAGATAATAAACCACTAAAAAAATGAAATGTTGTAATAGATAAGCTAAAATATTAGGTCAAGATAGAATTGGTTTACTAGGATCTATTTCTTTAAATAGTGGATGACATTCTAGCTAACAAGCATAGAAGTTGAAGATATACTAGCAGAACAAATGAGAAGACTGTTTGTGAACCAAACCTGTATGCTCTACAGGTGAATTACAGGAGAAGGTGATTTACTCTATCCAGTCCCTGATGAGAGTAGACGGGAAGCAGCCCCGTTGGCAGGGGCCATACCAGGTGCTCCTGGTGACAGCCTTCGCGGTGAGCTGAAAGAGCTGCCTGGTCATATCACACATTGCAGGAGGGTAAGACACATTGGCACTGTCGAACAATCACAGAGTTAGGAGAAGAACCAAATGCAATAGGGTTCGGTGGTTACCTCTCTAACAAAGATTCCCTGACCCCGCCCTATCCTCCCTGTGTGCGTTCATAGAAGTGAAAGTATGGGCTGGCCTCTAGCTAATGATATGTTCTCCAGGAAAGGGTGGGGCTTTATAGGAGTGCTGGTTGGTCTGAGCTGTCTTATTGTGGGAGCGATCTTCCTAATACACCACGACCCATCCGAGAATGCAGAAGGTGGTAACTTAACCCTTAGGTTAGACGATGAGGATTTTGTATTAACCAAGCATGAGAGAACACTTGATCTGGGTAAACAGGAAGTGAGAGTGGAGATTGGGAAGGATGTCTCAGTGGAGTTCTATGTAGACCAAATGGGGTCACTGACTCCTTGGCAGTCTAGGACTATGAGCCATTATAGAAGATATCTTCGCAGGTCCCCGTGTAGTTCATGGAAACAGGTCATAGCTCACACCGAGAGAGAGGGCTACATAAATCCACATACCCAGTATGGAAGAAGATGGAGTGTAGTTAAGGTAAGGGTTTTTGACTATTATCCTGAGCAGGAGAAATATTGC